>NC_030988.1:703204-709179 GCF_000149955.1 Fusarium oxysporum f. sp. lycopersici 4287 | reverse complement strand
CAGAAGAACTGGGCCCGTGCCAATACAATAGGCCTGGAGAAGGTTGAACATCTCCTGGGGATTCTCAATCCCGACTAGTTGACTGAGTGCTTCTCCAGTGCAGTTACCTCGGATGGAGACGGCAGCTTTTGCCGCCCTGATCTTTTGATCCATAGTCTGCTGTTCCTCGGGAGGGTAATCACCAAAGACAGCATCTTCGAGGCCATTGATCCGAAGAATGGCCTTCTGAGCTGGGCAATATTGCTCCCAATTGGAGGGGCCGCCTAGCTTGAGCTCTTGCGGAAGGAAAAGAGTATTCTTTTCAGAGATGACCGTGGTACTGTCATACATTGAGGATGGTGTGTGGTCTTGACCTGAAGCACCAGGTTGCGACGATTCGGATGCAGGCGATACTCTGATTGTGTTGCGAGTTCGCATGGTGGAAGGTGGGGCTCGTCGTGACGTCATCTTGAGTTGAAGTTAAAGTTTGGTTCTTTGATTCAGAAGAGAAACCCGGTGTTTGCTAACCCGGGCTCATAACCTGTTGTTTATATTGCGCAGTAGTGCTGGGTGAAAATGTATTTTTATGAAACTTGGTTGTTCATTATTGAGCTGAGAGTTATTCTCGGGTTTATATCTCTAGATGATTGTATCTAGGACTTTGAACTTTAAATCTAGGACTTTCAGACTAACAGTCTGAATCCTGAAGGGAAGTGTCAGATATTAAGGTGAATCGTGTATATTTCTTGATCCTTTCGCAATCGAAGGACCATTGAGACCTTATATCTTCAACTGGTTCCTTCTAGGACTTGAGTCCTAGAAAGTCCTAGATGAAAGTCCTACGATCTAAGTTTAGGGCGTCAAACTTTAATCCTGAACCTTAATCCTGAAGTTGAGGGTGAACCCTCCAACATTCAACGACACCCCCTCGAGCTCAATAGGTCCCAGTTCAGAACGGCTTCACAAGCACCTTACTTAAGCAAGTCAAATATGGCGACACAACCAGCATTGCGATGTTCACTGGCCCTCACGGTGTGACTCTCCCCCTTCACAACTATGACCAAGTTCTTCTGATAGCAACAGATCTCGGAGTTGTGGCACTGCTGCCATATATGCAATGTCTCGCCTATCAATCTCACTTTATCAGATCGCGTACCAAGCGAATTCATCTCGTCTGGCGACTCAAGGACTGGAGTGTGTTTTCCTGCCCGACTATAACTAAACTTGACTTATTCAATCCCAGGTCTTATTCAGGTGCTCAAAGCCCCTCTCAACGCGGTACTGGAAACGGATGAGTCGGGAGGAGACATAAGAGAAGGAACTTTTAGGAGAATACTCGAAAGTGTAATCAGCATATCCATATACGGAAAGAGCGACAAGACAGATGACGATGAGGAAGCTTTGAAGGAGCTTAAGGAAAGCTCGAGGGTTGAGTTGCAGTGCGGGCAATGGAACTTGACTGCAGTCGTGGAGAAGGATACCGCCTCCAGCAATGTCTCTCTTGGACACTCGGGGAAGGCATCCGCTATAGCTGGTGAGTGCAAATACCTTGTGGCCTGCTTTTGCCACTCTAGCCCCCTGGTGGGGTTACAGAAGGGCAAAGGGGGGAGAAGAAGGAAAGAAACAAAGTAACAAGAAGAACAGCTTCCGTCTCGCCCGATATCCGCGCAGAGCTAAATGATATTGTCAAGAAGAACATTCAGCACGTGGACTTGATGTATACCGATTATCAGCCTGAAGGATACAGGGATGATCGAAAAGAGTGACCGTGTTTAGCTGGTGAAGAAGAATTGCACGGACCCATTCCGGACACGAATACTACTTTACGACGGGTACTGGTGACACCCAAGAGCTGCGACAATTCTATTGAAACTGAGGAAGGCGGACACTCGTCTCGGCTCTCCAAACAAATAGGTGGTTGAATGTGCCTTATAAAGCGTATCACGAAAGCCGAGGCGGCGAAACACAAAAATACCATTATGGCTAAGGGAAGGAAACGATGAGCTTAGCACCGGCCCGACACTATATACCGCCCCGTTTAGTCTAGCTTTAGGCATTTAATAGGAAAATATAGCAACAAACTGCTAACGCTAGAGCTGTATCTTATCGTATAAAGCCACTACGATACAGAAAGCAAACTACATCAAAGTCTATCTCAATCAGAACAAATATCTGGCTATGTTACGATCCAACGCGTAGTATTCCTGATAAAGTGCAGAAATATTTCTAGTGAGTCAGGAGGCGGGGCCTGTGTTAGGAAAGGGTGCTGCAGAAGATCAGTCTCATCCACCAAGAGGCGGTGCTATCGTATGGCCATACCCGTGATAATCGTTCAAGCGAACTTTTCGTCCCTGTAGAACCGTGATTTTGCTCAGACTTTGCTGCCAACATCTGTTTAAAAAAGTCAATGAAGTCGGCATGATCCTGCCACCTGCCATACGATACTGTTTCCGGCTGCTGGATGCCCTCACGCCCGGACATCAGCTCGGCTGTCAAGAGACAGAGGGCATCCACCATAGGAGCCGAAGATTGCGATCGATAGTACTGATGGCCCCCTGCTTGGTGTTAGCGATTCTCCTCTTGTGCTGTAACTGTGGGCTTTCTCAACAGATCTTGACATTTCCCTCATGGCTAATAAGAATATCGGAGCAGGTGAGCTGGGCATGGCATAGGCCATGTTGCTCCAGGTAGAGAAACCCAGCGATAACCTAGAATTGTTAATGTTTGCCTGATTCCATACTCAGCTGTCTCCGGTACGAACCTGTTTGAGTATGGTGGCTAACTCCGATCCTGAAAGATTCTTATTTGCAACAACCTCGGACAAAGATATTGGTACAAATTCATAGGCAACAACGAAATCCCCTCTCTCCTCATAAACAGCAAGCTGCCTTACAAAGTTCTCATGCCCTATGGACTGAGCAATTTGGAGTTGTTTCTCGCTATCTTCACCAGATACCTTCTTCAGCCATGCGTTCTTTGGCCCATTATTGCTGACCGGACCATATGTATTGCTCCTCCTGTATGCCGCATCTACTTTCCTACGTCCTATTATCATGGTAAAGAAGGTCTTGTAGTGCTCTTTGGATGAACTCCCAGCAATCTGGAGCCCCTTTTCCGAATTGTGACGCAGACCATGTGGTGGAGGGATACCGGGATCCGCCTTGGCCAGGACTGAATTGTAACTACCGACAGAATGGCCGATTTTAATCCCATCGCATGGACCATTTTGATTATAGCCCACAATGTTAGGACGTGGCGATCTACGTAGCTCCTCGTCTTGGGTGTCGATGAAACGTGTCTTGCGTTTTCTGTCTCTTGTGGCCATTTCAACGATTGTCTTTTTGTCTCCTTTTCTTTTTTCTTTTCCTTTCTTTCGCCAGTGCTTCTCTACCGGCCGCATTCCCTTTTCATTTCATTAGGAAATCTCTGGTAGATGGGGCTCTTATAGCCATGGGACGAGAATGTGATAATTTGTAAGGTTGATTGCCAGAATCGGCCGCACAAATTTCACATCTTTTCCCTGTTTCTTCATCATCTTTCTTTCTTTGCACCCTTTCACCCTTTCCCCCCTTGTCTTTAGTGCCCTTAAATCATGCAGATCTGGCCGAGTCGGGATCGGCATATATTACTTGACCCGAGATTGCCTATATCCACGTTCTCAAATCCTTCTCTTGTTCTTCATCGCTCTATCTTGATAACACATCACCTTATGGAGGAGGCTTTCTCGCGGCGAAGAAGACTCGATGACGAGAGATCTCGCAAGTTTCTCGGTATAGCTGCCCTGGATCCCCGTGTTGTTGTGGGCTCTTTTGTCGCCACGAATGATAGCCTTTCTAGCACAGGTATCAAAAGTAACCACATGTCGGCGGTGGTAGACAGGTCCAGATTCGATGCTAGTCTTGTCAGCGCTAGGATAGACATGGAAGCCCTGAGGAAGAACGACGGAAACGTAGTGGAGCTTGACTTTGAGCCAGAGACTCACATTCAATGTCTGTCGACAGTACGCAGTGACCTAGCCTCTTACTCGCCTTTTACACCGGGACGCCAGCGCTATCCTATAAAGCTGTACTCATCGGGCGAGTAGACCACTGTATATGAATTGGTCTGCGACTGACTTGAGCAAGATCTAAGCGAGGAGGCAAGAGCTGATATTATCGAGGAGCAGGTTTGTGAGCAGCAGCAGTCGTCCGACGGCGAACTATTCTACCGCCTCAGCCTTCATTGGGGAACATATAAGAATGACGTCTCCCCCCCAGACAACAAGTGGCTCGATGTACTTGCTCAAAGGTCTAGTACAAAGGCAATACACGCTAGGAGGCTCCTCAATACCAACAACCCATTCACGGCGGCATTTGCGCTGTTCCATTCCATCCCATCCATGTTCTGGGGCATGAAGCTCGGTTTGATTGGCCATTTGATTTGGCTGCCGTGTCAAGACGCAAGTTGACTCTGAATAGTTGTACTCTGTTCCACCCCGCCTAACTGACCATTTGCTACAGGAACTGCTGCGATATTTGAGGCGGATCGACCATTTCTGGTCGCAAATATGTCCCACGAGTGAGATAAAAAGGAAGGTGGATGCAGCTACTATAGAAATCCTTGATAACCAAGCACCAGGCAGCGTCCAAGAGGCTTTTGACCAGAAAGATTTGTTTATCAATCTCGAGGATGCGCAGAGGGATCTCGTGTGGACGCGCATCCTTGAGGCCACTCGTGACAGAACCGTTCCCACTGTGCATTCCTTCTTCCGAAACCTGGGATATCTGGGTGCTGTTGCTTATAGCATGGACAGGCTACGGGATCCTCCTCCTAGTAAACGACCCACTAAAGACCGTCGCCAGAAGCGAAAGAAACGACCGGAATTCAAACGGGATAGCCAGAAAAAAGTGTCCTTGAGACAGGGATTCCAAGATGGCTTCCAAAAAGACGCCATGGATAATCGCGTTATTCAAGCGTCAGAGAATTGCTACAAAATGGTTCATGCAGAGCACATCGACGGTTTTGAACTTGGATACCAAACGCTTTGGGCGTTCTGTCTTCGGTGGCACCCAATGCTTCCGAGGCTCGAAAGCGACCATCGTGTCATTGGGGAGACAGATCAAGAACAGTCAGTGTTGGCACATTTCGCGAAGCTTGCTCACAGAATCGGTTTCCGCTCCTCCAGAATCAATGATATACAGCAGCAATCGACCGCGACAGGATTGGCCAACAAGCAGGAAGTAAGTGGTTCCCTGGGTACGCTGTCCTCACCTGATGCACTCAACGAGCTGATTGGCGCCGGCAAGCCGAGCAAGAAGGCGCTGGAAAATATGAGACACATGCTTTTCGTGCCAAACTTCTATAACACCACTGCCGAAATGTTGGCGTTCCCTCCCTTCTTCGTGCAGCGCTCCTTATATCTTGATATCTTTAGTTCATGCCAGGCGGATGCAATCACGACGATGCTTTGTACCGGTTTGCAGGAGCAAGATCACATAATAGTCGAGGCGCAGAATGAACGAAGACTAGAAGACAATGTTGAACGGTGCCTTGGACAGCAGCTTGCGGAGGCAAGGGACACCATCAGCCAGCTCAGGAATAGCCTCAAAGCTCTTCAGGTGGAGCACGCTATATGTGGGGGTCTAAAGGCGGAGTTGGAAAAGTGTTCCCTAGCATCATTGAAGCAAGCCCAGGATGCAGAATTTTCAAGGTCAGTACTACAACAACAACTCCATGACCTTCAGCACAGCAGGTCAAAAGGCCAATGGGCTGCATCAGGGCACAGGAAGCTTTTGCAGAGCAACGAAAACGATCAGCAGCCACTACAGGCCGGCCCAGACCAGGAAAAGGCTACAGCAGGCGGAAATACCCCGCTGGCACTACCCGACTCTGACATGCCAGATTGGGATTTAGATGTCTCTAATGAAGCCCCAACTTATCAGTGGAGTAGTAGTCAGGAAGACCTGGATATTCGTCTTGAGGTACAGAGACTACTAGCTTAACACTTGCAGTGGCTA
>NC_030988.1:701017-703072 GCF_000149955.1 Fusarium oxysporum f. sp. lycopersici 4287 | reverse complement strand
CATGGGGTGATGATAAAATTGTCCAAGTGAACGAAGAATATTTGTTGAACTTTGTCGGAGAGTTTCAGGATAAAGGCTACAAGATATTCGATAATGCGGACAGAGTTCTTACGCCATTTGCAGCAGCCAACCTGTCGCTATCAGAGAGGTATATTGTACTGAAACCCTACTTTGATATAACTACCCAGCAAATTGGCCATTCTCGGCCTGCCTAGCACTGCAATTACATGAGGATGATGATTCAGTCGCCCTATCCTAACCCCATTAAACCCCGAGACTCACCTTGCCTCTCTGTAAGTCTGGGAAATTATGAGGACACTACATACGTTATCAGCTAAATATTGAGATGATATACAGGAACCGTAACAAATATTTTCAAGAAGATATCGACAGATCGAACAGGTATGCCTGAGAGAGGACTGCAATACTGTAGTCTACCACAAATGTCCATCTGTCTTGGAGTGATGTTCAGGACCGATGCGCACAGCAATGCTCGCGTCCGCCGCATATCGGGGACCTGTTGTTAAGCAATCTGGTTGACGCCCATTTATTGGCTCGGCGGCCTCCCGTCTTCGTGTCGACGATGAGTAAAGTCAGGAACGGGTGCCTAATGTGAAGGTACCGCCTGATGGGCACGGATCTAACCTTCTGGGGAAGTTGAGACGACCTAGCAGGTGTGGCTCGAACGGACGGTGAATCTCAGGAGGCTCTGGAAGAAGTACTGGATCCTCTGAAAGTCCAACAGCGTTGTTGTAAATAGTTCAGACCAGTGACGTATATGACTTGATGTCACTGTCATGCGTATTGCACGCCGCCTGGTTTGGCAAGAACCAATACATCCTATTAGAAATACCTTCCCATAAAACGCAGCTCATCTTCATTTAGGCCCCTCATTTGACAGGCAGATTTCCCATATGACGTGTTGTTCCATCTACTACCAGTGATTGTCGGTGATTATTTGTCGCAATCACGTAGTCTGTCAAGGATGATAGAGGCCCTCCGACCCAATAAAAAACGAAGGTCGCAATCCCTGCAACCCACTTTGCGCCTTAAAAGCTGGTGCAGGCTATACAACATTCACTTTCGTTTGTCTCTGACATCGTCTCCTATTTCTTCTGTTTTTATTCTTTACATCAAAGTCCTCCCTAAGTGTCGAGATCCATATCTTGCTCAACTTACTCGCAATCCTGCCTCGAGCTTCAAGATGCCGACAATCCCATCGCATGGCGGCCCTCGGGGCATGTTACCTACCTACACGGGAGGGAATGTTATTCCGTATCATAACAAAACACATGGTAACCGATGTGCTCCTGGAAATACACTCTTGCAAGGCCGTCGTAGACACCGGTAAAATCGATCCCTTAGTTGAAACAGACGAATGAAACAGGGGCTAAACTAGGAATCCCATAGAAAAGTTCTCCGAGACTCAATTTACGGAATCAGTTCGTCATATATTCATTCTTTACGAATAATCACTGCTAACAAAATCTTTTAGCTAAACCCGCTATCCGGTTCGTGAATCCTTTCTCACCTGAATTCGTGTGACATTTATGAGCATCAATACTGACGCTGTGAAACACAGACGCCTGGCACGGCGCGGCGGTGTTAAGCGAATCTCGGAAGGCATATACAACGAGATTCGGCGTGCGCTCAAAGAGCGTCTTGAGACGGCAAGTAGCCTTGCTATCCTATTTTGTTAATTCTTAACTCATACCCGAGGACAGATCATAGGACGCTGTGTGATCTACGTAATCTATCGAAACGCTAAGACTCTTACCGTAGATGACGTGAGTTTCCCTTTGCTGGCTGCTATTGCACATGCACAATGATTGACACAATAAGCAGGTGACTCAGAGCCTAAGGGGCATTGGGCAGCCTATTTGGGGGTTCGGTCCTGATACATTCGCTACTGCAAAAAAGCATAAAGTCTGAGGCCAAGATTTGCCAAGACCGAATTTCATTTTTCCCGTTTAGCATTTGATAGCTTGGGAGATGGTGTTTGGAGCAATGTGACTGCACCGGATGTTCGTCGGCACCATCTGCCACGGCTGGATT
>NC_030988.1:643014-700611 GCF_000149955.1 Fusarium oxysporum f. sp. lycopersici 4287 | reverse complement strand
TTCAAGTTGGCCTGCCACAAACTAACAACTACGAGTATCAAGACAAGCGATGATCAGGCTGGAAAGAACAAGACATGAACCATACGAGCTTAGCGAGACCAAGGCAATCATCAGCGTATTGTATGTATCATTAGCTTACAGGGCCCTCTGAACAATGGCCCCCCGGTGTGTTTGTGCGAATGTATACTAGTAGTGATCAGATCGCCTGCTTCTCAGTATTGTGTACCAGAGTTTGGAGTCCGGCCCTAATGGCTAGTACACCAGTTGTGTCATATTCCCCACGACCCATGAGTGAGTCTCCTGTAGTAGACATATCAAAGCTATCGAAGATGGTTCTCCATAAAAAGGGAATAATGGCGGATATTTTCCAGTTTACATCCTGGATAATGCTTGATTTACTAACTTCTCTCTCTCGCCGGCTTGATGGGGTGACTTGGCATGGATTGCAGCCCTGAGTTTGTTGACAAACAGGCCGTGTTTACAACTCAACAATCCGTCATCCATCACTGCCAAGGTCTTTTTGAAAGTCCGTGTAGGCTAAAGGAGACACCGCCGTAGCCTTCAGTGCCGTCGGCCGCCCGCCGCCAAGCCAACTTCAACTAAGCCAACACCCATCTTGATGTGACATCCTGGTATGCTATAGCCTCCAACACCAGAATATTTCCATCTCAAAGAGACTGGCACGTAAGGTTTGCGTGAGCATAGCTGAAAGCGTCCAGGTAACCGGCCAACTGGACTATAGCGGCGCATACCACCAGGATGTGAAAGATTGAATGAGAACTGCATAGGTCGAATTCTCCAGGATACTGGCTCTCAGGAAACCGAGACTCCAGAATCACGTGCGTTAGGATCCATGTCTCTTTTCTCTACGGTATTGGAAGACTTACCAGGTAAAACGAAGTTCCCAATAGGAGGCAGCCTGCTTTTGCTAGCGTATATGGAAATGCTTTTCTCAACATCTGCGATAGGCCGAACATGTTGATGCCATGGACCAAGGGCGAAACACCGGAAAATCCAGTTGCTGCGAACATCAATGTTCGGAGGAGGCGGTACTCTGGGCCTTGGAACTTGGGATGCATTGTCACGAAGATGTTCAGCATTCCGATAACTGCACTCTATCGACAGAAAAAAGAAGAATGTTAGAAATAAGTACTGGGTCTTCGATGAAGAACAAAATTTCGCACATGGGGTTCTACTAACCAAAGACCAGTAGATATTGCGTAACAAGCGTTCACACCAGAAAACCAGGTATATTCCCAACACAAGGTCACCCAGTATAAATACTACCACACCCAGCATGTCCAGTCGCAAGCAGAAATGTCCCACTCGTTTTGAGTGGTTCATTAAGGTGTGATATGCCACTGACAACGACAGGCACGTGACGGCTGCCAACATGAAGATGGACAAAGCGATGGAATCGGCGCCCGTGACCTCCGAGTACTGCTGGATATACCATTCGCCGAGAAAGAAGAAAACGGCCGGGATGAGGTGGGAATAAATGTTGACCGACTCATTGTGGAGATATGACAAACTGCACAATGAAGTGATAAATGAGCCTGATATGTCTCTATAGCCGGAGAGAATATACTTGTTGGATTCCTGTCGAAACCATTTCGGCATCTGATCATATGAGAGAAGAATTGGGCGTGCTGCCTTGCCGGACTCAGATACTGCATCGCTAGTAGGCTCCGGGGTCTGCAGTGATGAAAGTCGAGAACGGAGAGGAGATGCCATCTGCCGTTGTGCTTGATGAAAATGTAAGGGGGGAAAGCCTGAGTTTGAATTGGAAATGGAAATGCAATAGGAGCAAAGAGGCCTTTCCCTTTTGCGTTCTTTCTTCTTCAGTTATTCTTTTCCCAACCGCGAACAGACCTTGCCGTTTCATTGCTTGTTACGGTCCTGACGGTTCGCTTGTGTATGATATGAACAGGTGAACAGGAAAGTGGCAAGGGGGAAGAGGCAATGATTAGAGTAAGAAAGTCGCCTTGCTATTATAATTCTGGCTTTTTGGTCCACGTTAGGTTCAGTTTCCAAAATTACATCTTTGATTGTTGTTCTTCTCCGCAAAAATAGCAGGATTGCTGATATCGGGGAGAAATCCTAGAATATTGTTTATTATATAATATCTTGTAATTTTGATACATTTTTTATAATACTATATATTCTATTATTCATTTTATCTTATAATATTATGTATGCTGTTATGTATTTTATTTTAAAATATTATGTATAACTATTTTGATTTTGTTTTAAAATGTTATATTAATTATACTGTTTATTTTTCATAATATTGCATATTTTACAATATGTTATATATCATACTATGGCATGTTTTATAATATTTTATACTTATTATAGTAGTATATCATCTAATTTATAATAATACAAGGTATGCGGTAATAAAATATACAATATTATAAAATATATAACCTTATAAAACATATATTATAAAGTAGATTGTAGCACGCAAACGTGAAACATGAGCACGATGGATCAGGTTAGCGTCATCTTAGATAGCAAATGGTCTATTACTGTAGCCCCAAATGCCTCTATCGCTAAGTTTATGAAGTATATGATCACATGCGCCGCGTTTCAACTTGTGGTCGACGAGCTTGCATTTGACCAGAGAAACCCGAACTCATAGTGACCTAAAGCCTATAAATCACGACGTGTTTGAAGCATGCTGCGAAAGTCGTGGAACTAATTACTCTGCCGTGAGAAACCCTCAACAAGTGGTGTAGGTCGTTATCGGCCAGCTTATAGGAATGACTGTCGATCGAACATCGCAGTGAGGGATTCCAGGTAACTTGTGTCTGGTCCTTGACTTCCCTGATGTTGACTCCGAGGGCGGTTAGTATTGATTCTCGCTTATGAAAGCAAAATAAATATACTATATATAGCTACAGCTTAAGCTAATAAGCCTATTCACTTACTGACTTTATATTTCTAGGCTTTACCCCTGCGTTTTCTAGTACTGACACTACCTCATCAACTATTTCAAATTTTGCAATTGCGTTATAAAACTCTTCATCGCTCATCCCACTATAGGCTTCCCACTTCATTCCCATCGCTACGTCGCAGATATATACCTCATAGTCCAGGTGTTGGAGATTATAATCTCCCAATGTCAGCTTTTGGTCCGGGATCGGCCCAGCCTCTCGAACCCAGTCGTCGGGCTTCGACTCCAACCTTCGGCTCATCCGAGTAGCAACATGTTCAGGATCGAATTTGCAGGGCTTATATAGCGTCCCATCAAGACCATTCCAAACAACTGCATGAAGCTTGGGGTTACTCAGCAGCTTATCGATAAAGGTTGACATTGTTGAGTCTTTCTTAACTAAAAAGCTCAGGCATGGAAGGCCACGGCACTCGTACTCTTGGGATCCATGTTCGCATGGATTCTGACTGCACAGGCTGGGCATATATTTGCACTTTTCAACTATCCATCGTGCTAAGCCACGCCAACTACCTTCAGGCTCGTCCATGAACAGCCCATAACTCAGTAGTTTGAGTAATGCTTCTATGTCCTCTGGGCAGTCGCAGTCCTTTCTGCGGTACGAAAATCGTGAGTTAACCTTCCCTCCTGGCAAACTGCACTCAATGTGCATTTTGTTCCAAGCTAGGATATCCACCCAGTCACTCAATTCGTCTGTCTCCATGTAATTCATTGTTGTCGTGTGGCAAGAGATATGGTATTAGCATAAGTTTGAATATAAGATAGACAGTTATATATATATATATATATATACCTCTTCATAGTCTCGAAAAAAGTTAAGAATGGGCGGAAATGTAATTTGTTCTTGTTTTAGCAGCAGTGGGAGATTGGCCGCAATGGCTTGTTGCAAATTGATACTACTGCGCTAATATTGTAGGTACTAAGAAGCCTAAAGCCGTAGTGCATCATTGGCTCTACATCGCTGCAGGTTTGTTAGTTACGAACTTACGATATACGATGTTCTGGAAACGATTTGAGGCTTGAAGATCGAGTGGCTTGCAATGTATTCTTTGGCCTCTGCTTCGGGGTGCCACAACCATCGTTATTTCTGGCTATGCAGGCTAAAATTATGCTCCAAAAGTCTGTGGACACCCCACCCTGTAGCAACTTGATCCGTACAACAGGAATAACTTCACTTATAGATATTTTGATTAAATTAAATCTAATAACAATGAATTATATATCATTTTAAAGCCCTGATTTTTCTCTTCAATATTTTGTATACCAACCCTGGGCGCGAATGCATGCGTCAATTCGGCGGGGGAGTGAGTCAATCAGCCGGTTTACCTGCTCAGTTGTAATTGCTGCCCACGCCAACTTGATATATTTAATCAATTTTGCTCGATCGACTTCGTTGTTTTTGAGAAGGTCTAATTGAGGGAACATCTTTTTAATATTCAGCTTCAATTGCTTCCAAATATGCTCAATTGGATTGAGATCTGGACTGTGAGCAGGCCAGTCAATCCAGGATATTCCGTGATCTAACAGCCAGTTTGTCGTAGACTCTGAGGTGTGAATACGAGCATTATCTTGTTGAAATTGACGAAATCCCTCGTATATATGAAGTAAACCTTCTGTTAAAGCCTGTTGATAACTTAAAGAAGTATATCCTCTTCTTCTGGCGGTCTGATCGCGGATCATGATGATGATATCAGATTTCCCTCCTCTCCAGATTGCTCCCCAAACCATGATAGATAATCGCGACTTTCCATGAACTGTTACATTAACTAATTCCTTCATGAACTTCTCATGAGGCTTCCGGAATATCCAACCTCGTTTATAATTGGGTTGCGATTGAACTGACGATTCATCGCTGAAAATGGTCTGAAGGCATCGTCAGTTGAGTGGAAGATTCCCGGAAGCGAACAACCCGCAAACTTCAAAGCGACAAACCTCCAACAATTCTTCGATATCTTCCTTCCAAGCTTAACACCAAGAAAGCCGTTGACGAGCGGTTTCTTTAGATAACGGTATTCTTTGCATAGCCCTCCATTTGCGACCGTAATGGAGGCGTATAACTCGGCGTATCGTAGTTCGTGAGATGTGACCACCTAAAAAGTTAACAAGCTTTTCATATGTAATGCGACGGTCGCGTTTTAATGAAATTAATACGTATCGAATCTGCTGAATCGTGAGTTTTCGGGGACGTCCAGATCTTGGTTTTTTATCCAGAGTTTGTAGAGTTTTCCAGCGTTGAACAATATTTGAGATTGTTTGTGGTGAACATCTTGCCTCTTGTGCGACAGCTCGATATGACTTCCCACTCTCTACAGCCTGTATAATAAGAGCTTTAACTACGTCATCGAATTCATGGTTTCTTTTGCGCTTTGGGCATAAGGTGGCCAAAATTCCATTCATTTCAGACATGTTTTATCTAAGTTTTGTCTAAGTTTGTAATTAGGATCAGTCTGATTTTATCTGGTGGATTACACGTTGGCGGGGCACCGTCCAGAGACTTTTGGACACTAATTTTACAACGCTGTTGCTGTTTTTAACCTCTTTCACCAATGGCTCTATCCTTACGCAATCGATATACGTCTATATATGTTCTATTTCCCAATTAGTATGGGTGGCTGGTACGTCAAGCTACCATCAAGCCGAGGAGAACATAGCAGGTAATTTCGAGCAGAGAATTAGTCAATGAATTACTGTCTGATACCTGCTATCCAGATTGGGAAACTTATTTAGGGAATCACTGTTAGTTACTAGAAATCATAATTCCCAAAAAGCTCCTTCTTAAAATTGCGGCGTCTGCTTTTTCAACAATTCTGTTTCAACCAGTCTATGTCATCATTATCTATATGTGCTTTGTCCATCTCTGCACATATGTCTCCAGCGAGGTCTTCAACTTGAATATCATTATAAAATTCCTCGCTGCTCATCTTATCCACTGTTTCAAAATCGCTTCTCATCCCGACTTCGCAGACATAAACGTCGAACGTCAGGTGGTCAAGTTTGAACATCTCCAGAGATAGCTTTGGATCATCAGACCGGCTGTCCATGCCCCTCCAGTTATGACTGTTCGAATCCGATGCTGGTTCGTACCATTTGTAAAAGTAATCAGAATAGAGAGGCTCGCGTGACTCGCGACCACGCAATTCCCAGATAGTGGCCTGGAGCTCGCGCCGGTCACACAGATAATCGACGAAGTCCGACGCTATGGCCTCTTTCTTCACCGCAAAGAAAAGCCACGGGATTCCGCGTTCACTTTCATCCTCAGGCCAATCCGATATTCCGCGCCAATTAGCTTGATATTCGAGCACGAATAGACCGTGTTTCTGGAGTTGGAGGAATGTCTCCAGGTCTTCATCGAATTGGTCCTCTTTATAGCTGCTCACAAACGCCTTTACATTATTTGACAGGAGAGCCTCCCAACTTTCAGGTGTGTCCGCGTGGACGCTACTCATGATTATGACACAAAGGTAAATAATGCAAAAAAAATGGTGAATGATGAGGTATGTATTATATATATGCCTCTCCTCAAGTGTAGATGTAGCGCTTTTTTAAATAGAAGGTTTAAAGTTAGTATTGAAAAACGAGATAAAAAAGAGGGTAAAATATTAAAATGCGATATGTATATGTCTGGGAGGAGTAGAAGTCAGCTGTTTTTGGTATCAAACACTTCCAGCTTCCGCCTTACAATACCATGTTCTTTTTAAAGTTTAATGTGGAGGAGTCCTATCAAGTATATGGCTCTCTTTTATACGCAGGCATTTGATCCGACATAGACCATTGCTAAGAGTCTGTAATTTCTAGATCTTCTTGCTTATCGGGATAAAGGAAGAGTACGGAAATCTTCGTGCTCTTCTCATTCTAGCTTTTACGTCCAAGTTCATCGTTCCGCGCATTTTAGGTTCAGTCTTCAAAGTTCTATTCCCCGTAGGGTGCACTGTCGGCTTCATATTTCACTGTATTACTTATTGCAGATACTTTTTGACTTGTTTGCATCATGACACCCTAACTGACACCTGCCAGCCTTTGCTTATAGATCACTTACTGGACATAGTACCATACAGGAAATTTCATTTTCAGTCTCCCTCCCGATATGAAAAACATCACTGTTCTTGCGGGCGAGGAAAACGATCAACGATGAAATTTTGGATACTCAACCTGGAATGTGTAATACGTGTGGCTTTACTGATCTGCAGCCATCGCCAAAATTCCTAGAAATGTTGTTGGAGATGGCAAGACTGTAGACGCAGGCAGAAGAGGTCGTGATGGCAGATTCTGCACAGTCTCGAAACAGTACCACAGCATCCGTTTCTGGACGCTGTAAGTAACATAGTACTCAGATTCGAGTAGCCCTTGTAGCCTGTACGGAGACTAGTTACTATTAGCATATATATACTTCTCCAGATTCGCGCCCTAAACATCTATAGTAGCAATACTTGTAAACCAGCCTTTACAAGGAATAATTGCGTTGTTAAGTGGAAGGTGACTAGTCACACCTGACAATCTCGGGCCATGCAGCTATGTAACTGTTCAGAGTATAACTGTCAGCAGCGGGTTGATTCCCAACCGTGGATAAATTAAGCCGTGCTGTGTTATTGTTGTTAGATTGCGTAGGGCGCAGTACTGAGCGTTGTCGAAATGCTGTTTAGGCTTTGTTCAATGGGAAGCCTAATTGGTGCAGTATCCAGCGAGCCAAGTTGCATAAAAGTGCTGATGAATGTGTTGTATCTAATCGTGGCCTGTTGTCTTAGAGCGACGAAACACTTCTTCGCTTACTAATCTAAGATCGATTCATTTAATATAACTCTATAGTTCCTGGTAACTCTTTCATTGTATATTGTAGCTGGGCTCGACCTCCGCGGCTTTCAAAGCTGACACCACCTCGTCAACTATGTTAAACTTCTCGATCGTGTCATGAAAGTCCTGTTTTGCCATCCCTATGTAGTCTTTCCACTCCATGCCCATCGTTACGTGGCAGATACATATAGGGAACTTCGGGTGTTGGAGATCCTGCAGCTTAAGATCTCCCCGTTCAAAGTCCACCAATTCTAGCTCTTTGATTTTAGATTTCGGGTCGGGAATTTGCAGCAGCTTCGTGAGGTACTGCTAGGAGAGTATTTATGGTTAAATTTAGGCTCATATAGCTTGCCATCGAAACCGTTTCAAACAGTTACATGAAGCTTGGGGTTAGATAATAGCTCTCTGAGAAAGATTGGCGTTGTCGGGTATTCCTTGATAAAAACCTGAACGCATGGGCTTCCGCGGTGCTCGTACTTATAAATATCATGTCTGCATTGGTCTTCGACACATACTCCGCACCTTTCGTCTTCCCATGGTGATAGATCACGCCAACTACCGTCAACTCCGAATGATGGTAGCTCATAGCGGAGGAGTTGAAGAAACGCGTCCCTGTCATCTGCGTTTTCGCAGTCTTCCGTCATGCCTTCTTTCACCCGTTGCGGATCATTCACATCTGTTGCCGAACTACGTTCAATTTCCATTTAGCATGGTGCAAGGAGATCTCTCCAGCTGGCGTCTTTGTAGTTCATTGTTGTTGTGGCAAGAGACATAGCATAACCATGGTCTGGGCTACAAGACATAAGACTATATATATGTCTCTAACACTCGCCTTAGGGAAAATTATGAATAGCCAGAAATGTACTTTTTTCCTGCTTCAGCAGCAGTGTGAGATTCGCCGGAACGGCGTATTTCAGATTGGAACTATTGCACTAATATTGCAGCTGCTCAAAATCTTCAAGCTGTAGTGCATCAATGACGCTGCAACACTGCATGCTTTGTTATTTACGATATGCGATGTTCTGACAATGATATGAGGATTGGCAATGGAATTCTCTGGGAGCTGACCGCGACGCGTCACCTGTTGACAAGGCGCTGGGCTCATAACTTCATCAAGCCACAACCAGAGCTAAAGACGGCTTTATTCCGCAATATGACTACCAGAGAGCCAAATTCGAAGATCATACTGATATTCGTAGCTGGTTTAGGCTTGTGCAGAATACGATCGCGACGTATGGTATCCGATCAGGTGATATGTGGAACTTTCATAAGAATGGCGTTACGATGGGCATTATTATGGCTGGAACGGTTGTCACAGGTTCAGGAAGGAAAGGGGGGCCACAATCAGTGCAGCCTGGAAACCAAGAATGGATTACTATAATCTAGGTGATTAATGCAGAAGGTCAATCGATCACGCCGTTCATCATTGTTGCAGGCCATAATCACCTTGCAAATTGGTACCAAGAGTGCGACCTCCCAGGCCATTGGGTGATTGCAACGAGCCAATACGGATGGGGAAATAACGAACTGGGTCTTGAGTGGCTAAAGCGCGTTGACCGGTCCTCAGCTGAGCGATCAAATAGTCTTTATCGTCTTCTGATCCTCGATGGCCACGAAAGCCACCACTCGGCCGATTTCGAGCGATATTGTCAGGAGAACAAGGTCGTCACCTTCTCATGCCTCAAACCTACTTCAGACTCTTGATGTCGGGTGCTTTTCCGTGCTTAAGAAGGCATATGGCCGGGAAATCGAGCATCTGATCCGATGCTCTATAACCCCCGTTTCCAAGACCGAGTTCTTTCCGGCTTTTTATGCCGCATTTGAGGCCACTATGAGGTGCCGGGCTTGTTCCACTTGACCCGGAACATGTGGTCTCGAAACTTGATGTGCAGCTACGGACTCCAACGCCAGTTGAGGAGGAGACTGGCCCCTCTACCCCATGGGTCTCAAAGACGCCAAAGACGGTGCTTGAGGCTGGGTCGCAATCGGAGTATCTCGCAAGATGGATCAGAAGGCATCACAGCAGCTCACCAGAGTCAGTTCTGGAAGCACTGAAGTCTCTTTCCAAGGGGACCAAGGCGGTCATGCATGAGGTTAGCTTATTAAAGGTCAAGGTCCAAGATCTTGAACGGGCGAATGAGATACTAAGCCGGCGGCGGAGGGCAAAAAGAACCCGAGTACAGAAAGGAGGAGCAATTACAATAGAGGAAGGAAGGCAAGTAATTAATCAGATGGATGTCGATACGCAGGTAGTGGCTGAATCGTCGAAAAGTTGTGGTCGGGAAGGGTCAGCGCGCGGGAAAGAAAGGCGTTGTGGAGCATGTGGCAACATAGGACATAATGCAAGAACATGTCAGATAGTTGTTTCAATATCTGGCGAAGAGTCTGGCGATTAGTTTCAATTGATCGGATGATTTGTCGACTTTCTGTGATCATTAGTCTATCGTCTGTCACCTGTCTGAACTACATACCTTACTCATGTTTCCATACGTAGAATATTGTTGGCATCAACGCGTGGGTGGCTCACCGAAACGCAGATGTATTTGGACATGATGCAGACGAGTTCAGGCCTGAGCGCTGGCTTGTAAATGGGGCGGACACGCAAAGAATGGATAGATAATCCCACTGTAGTCTTTCCACTCCATTCCCATCGCTACTTGGCAGATATATACCTCGTATTCCAGGTGTTGGAGATTATATTCTTCCAAGGACAGCTTTCCCTCTAGTGTTGGGCCAGCCCGCGGAACCCAGTCGCCAGACTTCGACTCCAACCTTCGGCTCATCCAACTAGCAACATGTTTAGGATCGAATTTGCAGGGCTTATATAGCGTCCCATCAAGACCATTCCAAACAATTGCATAAAGCTTGGGGTTATTCAGCAGCTCATCGATAAAGGTTGGCGTTATTGAGTCTTTCTTAACCAAGAATTCCAGGCATGGAAGTCCACGGCACTCGCACTCTGAGTATCCGCATGTATCCTTTTTGCATGGCCCTGAGCTACATTGGCACATCTCAGCTATCCATGGTGCTAAGCCACGCCAACTACCGTCAGGCTCTTCCACTAACAGTTCATAACTCTGTAGTTTGAGTAATGCTGCTATGTCCTCTGCGCATTCGCAGTCCTCTCTCCGGTGCGAAAATCGTGAGTCGACCTTCCGTCCTGGCAAACTGCACTCAATGTGTATTTTGTTCCAAGCTAGCAGATCACCCCAGTCAGTCAGTTCGTCTGTCTTCATGCAGTTCATTGTGGCAAGAGATATGATCTTAGCATAAGTTAGGCTATAAGATAGACAGTTATATATATCTCTTCATTGTCTCAGGGAAAATTAAGAATGGGCGGAAATGCAATTTGTTCTTATTTTAGCAGCAGTCGGAGATTGGCCGCAGTGGTTTTTTGCAGATTGATACTACTGTGCTACAGTAAGGTGCGGGTCCACCGTCAGTAGTCCACCATCGTAAATTTGTTGTAAGTGACCCAAAACAGACTAGATGTGGCGCACACCTCACTTGCTGATGATGCTAGTATAGTCCCTGTCCTGTTCGCTCACTAACAGCATCCAGATCAGTATCAAAGAATATGAATGAACGTGGACTCTATCCAGGACCTGGCCAAGAGACAATTACTAAGCAAGATAAATCCCAGGTTATTAAAGCGATCATAGGTTCATCTTAACACCGGCACCTGATTTCAGACCGCCGAGATACAATGAGGCTATTACGACTGAGAGATGGCGGGGTTCATTTCGACTCTGGCTGTGCATGGGTCTTGCGCCACGCTTAGTCCATTTTGGGACACTTTCTATAAAAGCATTATAGTAAACTACTGACGGTGAACCCGTACCTTACTGTAATATTGTAGGTGCTAAGAAGCCTAAAGCCATAGTGCATCACTGACCCTACACCGCTGCACGTTTTAGTCACGAACTGACGATATGGGATAGAGTGGCTTGCAATGTCTCCTTCGGCCTCTGCTTCGGGGTGCCACAACCATCGCTATTTCTGGCTATGCAGGCTACATCGCTGTTGCTATCTTTTAGCTTCATTCCTCAATGGTTCTATTCTTACGCAGTTGATATACTTCTATATATATTCTGTTTCGTGTGGCTGGTAAATCAAACTACTATCAAGCTTAGGACACAGGTAGTAAATTCGATTGGAGAATTATTTCATGAATTACTATCTGTAACATCTATTCTTGAAATTGGAAAACTTATTAAATAAAATACTCTCAGTTATATGACCTATATTTCCAAAATACGTCTCTTTACTATAAGTAAAGCCTTTTCTTTCTACTACTGTGTGTTGTTTTTTAAAACAAGATATTTACATATAGGGCATTTTAGGTTTGGTGTTTAACATCTTATCTTTAGATGTTGTTCATACTGCAAGCCTACTCAGGTTTCTTCTGTTAGTAGGGAAGCTGAATCCGAAATCCCTTCTATTAGAAGTATGCTAATTGGTTGCTAACTGACTCGAAGACTTATATTGCTCAACAACTTAGAATCTAGATTCTGCTAGCCATCCATATCAAAGTTAGGATCTGATATAAAACATCAAATCTTGCTCAAAACTTCTCGCTCCTGTCTAGCCGCATGATGAAGGTCCTGAAGTCAGTCAGCAGCAATCTCTTGTCCCTCCAGCTTCGCCTCAATGTTGCTCATCACGCTTTCCTTTGCTCGCCTCTCACGATATCTGACGAAGAAAACATTTACAGGCGATTTTAGTTTTCCATCCAATCCATCATCTCTTCCCGCTTGACCTAAACGTCGAGTTCCCGCTGGCGTTCCTCGCTGGTACCTCAATCATAATGCATCTACATCACCCAGCCGGTAGATATTACGATTTCAAGTTTTTTGATCGTGGTATTCGATTATCTATTCTCGCTTTGCTAATTGCTGCACATGTGTCTCCAACCAGGTCCATGTCTTTAATATTATTATAGAAGGTCTGGCTGTCCATCTTATCGAGTGTTTCGAAATCGATTCTCATCCCGACTTCGCAGACATAAACGTCGAACGTCAGGTGGTCAAGTTTGAACCTCTTCAAGGATAGCTTTCCTCTATCAGAACGGCTCTTCATGCCCATCCAGTTATGACTCTCTGAATCTAGCATGTACAATTTGCAAAGGTCATTAGAATAGAGAGGCTCGCGTGACTCGCAACCACGCAGTTCCCAGATAGTGGTCTGGAACTGGTCCTGATGACGAAGATAATTGACGAAGTCCGACGCTATGGCGTCTTTCTTTACCGCAAAGGCAAGCCATGGGATTTCGCGTCTACTTTCGTCCCCAGGCCATTACGCCGTTCCCCGCCAACTAGCTTCATATTGAAGCACTAATAGGCGGTGTTCTTGGAGTTTGGAGGACGTCTTAAGGTCTTCATCGTATTGGTCCTCGTCGTAGTTGTCCTTAAAATCGTTTCGATTCTTCCACAGGAGAGTCCCCCAATGTTGAGATCTGCCCTCGTAGATTACTATACTCATGGTTATGACACAAAGGTGAATAATTTAAACAAACGGTAAATATTGAGATATGTCGTAGTTTATATATGTATATACCTCTCCTTAAGTGTAGATGTAGCGTGTCTCAGATAGATGACTTTAAGTCAAAACGATAAAAAGAAGACGAAAGACTAAAATGCGACATGTTCTGTTCAAGGGGAGAAGAAGTGTGGCTGATATTGAGGATAATACGGTTGATCTTAGTATGGAACACTTCCCGCCTTAAAATACGATGCTCTCATTAAAGCTTAAACTGGAGGGGACCCATCGAGTACATAGCTCTCTTCCGTTAGCAGGCATTCTATCAGACATAGGCTGATGTTCACCGCTGTACTGCTTCCCCTAGCGGAGACGTCAGTAATCTCTTGAAACGTTCATCCAGCATAAGTGATGTACCGGAGCTCCCGTGAATTCTATAGAGTGTACTATCCTATATATAAGCTACAGTGTTCTACATTCCTCTCCTTGACACTCAATACCAATCAGAGGTTATGAGTTGATGATGAAATAATAAAGAAAACAATTAATGTACGCAAAGGAGTTGGTGTTGGGATCGCTATCATGTATTGGCAGAGCTGTTGACCAATGCTTACAACTAATGTTCACACCCTCTTGTCCTCAGGAAGTGGGTGGATGATTTGCTCCAGAGCCTCGCTATCAAAACTGTTCGTAGATGTCTCTAGGCTTCTTCTTCTCGTTTGAATGTCATCGTCGTGCATGAGATCCAGAATGTTTCTTTTCAAACATGCCCAATATCCATTTGCGTTTCAACCTCGTAGATACTGCTTGCCCAGAGCAGTCATATACGTCCCTGCCATAGAGCGGAAATCTGGCCCAGAGAATCTGTAATCGTCAGTAGCCTGTGAGCTGTACGGCTGCGGCTATCTTCCACACCATGGACTGAGGAGAGAAAGAATACTCACTGTTCTACCATCTTGGCTGGTCGCCGCGAAGCTCCATTGATGGCCACGAGTAATGATATCTAGCAGTATGCCAAGCTTGTTTAGAGCAACTTCAGCATGTGTCCCTGATCCTAACTACGTCCACAAGTATCTGAAGTTCTACTGTGCAGCTTGCTATGTACCCATTTGCAAAGTCGCGCCAGCTTCAGTGTTACCCAATTTCTTGGTCTCCAGACTGATATATATCGGCTCTGCCTTGAGTCAAAGCTGCAAGTAAACTCAGCATGGCTGGTTTAAAACATTCCCTTTTAAACTCCATCTTACTACAAATAAATTCCAGTATACAACACTGTCGGAATCATATGGCACTTTGGCGTAGACGTCATCTTCGTCTAATCAATATCTCGATAGATCATGACTGCGTACCGTACGTATATTTGGACCTAGAGGCCCCTACCACGCTGACCACTTACTAACCTTCAAAAATATGTTTCTAAGCACAGCCGGGTGTAGCGCCTCACCGATTCCGAGTCGCCGAATCATAACTTCATCATCGTTCGATGATAGAACTATGTAGCGTCCTGCTAGTTGAACAAGCTGAGGTACGAGTTGGAGAGGATCTTTTGCGACATCTCACCGCCCTCGACCTGTGTAAACCACCACAGTCCGATGCTTGCTGTGGCGTGGTGCTACCATCCGCGTCCTGATCTTATTCGTAATCGTCGTCACGTCGATTCCATTTTGGGGATGATCGGAGTTGCGGGCCTATCCCCCCGGTCATGGGGGCTATCCTGGGGAACCATCTGAGAAGATAGGGGGTCTTGAGTACAATCTTCTGCAGGAGGTGTCAGAAGTCGTCTTTTTCGATGTATGGGTCCTCGTCATGATCGAGTGAAGTGGCCGCAGATGGATCAAATTCTGGTTGCGGATTGTCTTGGGTTGAGTTTAGTTAGTGTACGGTCGACTCTGCAGATAGCATCACGTTGAGCGGTAGCTTTGACTTGGGTGAAAAGGGTCGCTATGTTGCTGTATGCGACTGCGTCTACTGTCGTCCATAAATTGTTGTTACAAGCAGTCGCATGATTGTTATTACGGTGATTCAGCCCGAAAACGGCGCAGCGGGGCAAGGTGGGACGAAATGATTGGTTCAAGTTGACCGACCAAATGGCGATCGCAACGTGAAAGTCTCAAATGTGAGGAAGCTCAAGTACTAAAGTATTGACAAATGGAGGAATGAATGCTGTACATGCATGAACTCAGTCCAGGTGCATCAAAGCGACTTAGATGAAACAGCCGGTTATCTTACATTATATGATAAGTCCACATACTCTTCGTCAGTGTCAGCTGGGTTTCTATGGTTAAGCCCCAGCTCCATGCTGTCAATACGTACTCCATATCTTGCCAAGGATTTTCAGTATCACCTCTACTCGGCGCTCTTGTATATCCCAGTAGAGATAGACCGCCCGAATGAATTGTGAAGCAGAAGGAAAAGGAAGTAGATGAGGGAATGAGAAAAACCAAATATTATAAATAATGAAGATGGAGAAGAAAATGAACCGGCGATTCTGATCAGTACTATGAATGCCATCATGACATTCCCTTGGTTGCTGAAGGGTTATATCCCCATAATCGCTTCGTCTCATGTCCCCACCACTTCGACACAGCATTCGCTTCAGCAGCCCACGTCGAAGCCCCGTGCCCAAACGTATTCTCAACAGCAACCTTCAGTTGCTCGAGAGTCCAATTCTCTAAGGGATTTCGTTCTAGAGGATCGTGTTTCACGTCCGTGAACCTATATTGTGTCGAATCATCCAGCGGAATCACGATGCGCCATGGTGCGTCGGCAGATGTCATGGATAACATGCTTCCCCCACCATTGACAATACCAAAGTTCCATGCTCGGCGGCCATTGTGCACGCTTTTATACGGCCGGATGAGCGATTGGCCTTCGTAGTCGTGGATAAGGTCTGATGCAACGTCTCCGTCCTCCTCATTGAGAGAGCCGGTGTGAATGAGGAGGTCTAGGATCGTCGGTAGGATGGAGAGCGATGTTGCGTTAGCGTTATATTGGACGCGGGGTAAGTAGGGATGACGGAAAGTAATAGGTACACGGAAGTTGCTGACATGGCCGTTCTCATAGGTTCCAATCTTGGAGTTTTGATCCTCCTTGAAAGCCTGCCCATGGTCACCGACAAGCACCACCAACGTCTCGTTCGACACACCGTAGTCATCAAATGTCTGGAGCAACTCGCCCAGCCAAGCATCGGTGAATCGCATTGCGTTGAGATAGTTGTTAAAATCCACGTGCCACTTCATCTTTCCATCAGTCTTGAGATAGTCAGTGGTCTCGAATGAGCTGGGTACGCCCCAGGGATGGTGCGTTGTGCTGGTGAAGTGGGAAAAGAACATGCGCCTGCCCTCGTCCCTCACGTGCTTTAGATACTCATGGATGTGACGCCTGAGTGATGTCTCGGCGAAACCGAAGTAGTTGATCTCCTCGAGTTCTTCACCCTGCCTACGGTACTTCTCAAGGTGATCCCGGGTGATGACGTGCTCGAATCCGATCTTCTTGGTGAACTTGTCCTGTCGATCATAACCGTCGGTGATAGACTGGAAGAAAGCCGGATACCATTTCTGGTGTAAGAAGCCCTTTGACTTCTTTTCGTCGTTTTTGAGCTTGTTGAAGAAGTTTAACAATTGAGGAATGCAAGCCTGGTAAGCCTCCGTCTCCGACTCCTCAAAACCATCAACAGGCATGGACCAGGTACCGCAGTGAATAGCAGCCATACTCTTGAGCGATAGTGACGACGTGGTGAAACCACCAACAACATTGATACCTCCGTACCCATCCTTTGTTGTATCGTTCCATTGCCGAATCGCCACGTCTTCATAAGCTGAGCCGTCCTTTCTCTTCCAGTTTCCCGACTTGCCGGTGACTCTCTCAGCGACGGGGCTAAGATGAGACAACATCTCGTTGACATCATCTTCGTCGTCACCCTCGTGCGACTTGAGGATGAGCTTGTGATATTCGGAGCCCTGTTGTAAAGGGAAGAGTTCTTCCCGGTAGCTTTCCAACATGATGAGAGCTACATGCCTGATCTTGACGCCTCCGCCTCTGAGGGTGTCTCGCAGCACGTCGAGGATGTCATTATCGAGGTTAGAGATTTTGAGTGGGTCTAGAACGGGATTGTAGAAGGTGTCGTCAACTTCAGAGACTCCGCAGGTATTGTCATGCTTTGGCCCAGATTCTTGAATGGTTTTGTTCCCCTCAAAGGCCCATTTGGTAAAGCCAGGGGGGATGTCGGTCGGCAGCCATCCTGGAACTGTTTCTCGGTACTTTCGTGCAGCGTCGCCGTTATTACCAGGAGTCCAACCAGGAAATCGTCCCTTAGGGTTTTCCCATTTCTCAGGAGAGATGACACCAGAAAGAGGCCAATTGCCGCCAACGCCGTCGTCGCATAGCTTCGATGAAGACGTGAATAACTTGAGCACAGCGAGAGGCAGCGTCATGGACATCATTGTATATGGAACAGCTGGTCGGAGCGCCGTGGTGATAGCGAGGAAGACGGCCATAACGACGAGCGCGACTGGCGTTCTAGGCTTTGTTCGTGACTTCTTTTGTATACCAACGGTGAGCCGTGCGCCTTTTGCCTCGCCTTCTATGTCATCGGATCCGCTGTTCGAGTGATAAGGAGACATGGAGGACCGGAGGGCCCTGTTTCGAATGGACCGCCAGACTGAGAAATTGTCAGCATAAATTGAAACATAAGTGAAAGAGGAATGAACCGTGTATAATCAGTGCCCGAACCGTTGTCATCAGTGAGCCAACAACGTTGTAGATATGCCACTTCGCAAACCAAGCAACGACGACAATAAGAGCTCCAGCAGCAAGGACAGACTCGAAGCCGCTGAAAAGGATCTTTATCCCATTTTTATCGCCAGCATAGCTTATCGCATCAGACCATTTAAATTCACCACCTGTTGAGTAAGAGAAGCCGAGTTGTGACGCCGACGCGACTAGAAGAACAGATCTAGGACTATTAGCGATGCCCGAATGACACAGCCAGGATAACGTGCGAGAAAATGACACCCAAAGCACAAGCTCCGGCGGAAAATACGCCCTTCTGCTGCCGTAGAGCCAGGCGTGACACGCAAAGGAACAGAACATCAGGGAAAAAGAGCGACGGTAGGAAAAGAATGAAAGCGCTTGGTGGTACTGTCTTGAAGTGGATTGCAAGGTGGACCAGCTTCGTAAGCGTCAACGAAACAAAGATTATAGAATAGCAAAAGGGAACAAACGTCGCAAACATAACGTCTGCGATTACGGGAGGAAACAATCAGAGAAAAATGTAAATGACATGAATTCTTCGGGCAGGATGTGAGAAGATCACAGGAGTGAAAAAATAAGGAACAGTATGAAAGAGGAAACAAACAAAAAAAAAGGAGGTACTGTGTAGCGTAAAGTATAAGGCATTTGTATTTTTGTTTCTATTTTGTTTGTAAAGAAGGAAAGGAGCCGTATAGACCATTTCATCACACTTAAAGCATCTATGTCCATGTCTAAAATCCGATATTGTCGTCAACTCCCCGAATCTTGAACTGAGTTGAATGAGAACAGCAAGTTTTGGCGCGGAAACCGGACGACCGTCTCTGAGCCTACAACAGACAAGAGTGGCCCACTCCAACCCGCATTCATGTCAGAGCTGATGGCTTGGATTTACCTATCCTGAGCTCTGGTAAGCCTTTAGCTTGTCTTTGAATTTTCGATAGCTTTCCAATCTGCGGTTTTGGACCGTCCGAATTCTTGGTCGGCTCTGTATAGCACTTCACAAATTCGTCCCCATAACAATTAAGAGTTGGGGGGTGACGTATGAATTGATCATATGACCAACAGGAAGCGGAAGCTTTTGAGATGGCCATTTCGAGATCTGCTTCCTTAATTGTATCGCAACGATCCTCCACAAACAGCACAAAAAAGTACTGAGTATTACCAGCAATACGATGGTAACCGCCATGATCACCGTGTCCCCATATACCTAATAGAAACTTGCGTTTCTTCTTATCTAGGAGGAAGAGAAACGTAGGTGTCTCTAAAACGCGATCGAGTTCCTTGCAAACATTTCTGTATAACTTGCGAAGATCTGGTATGGTCTTGGATATACCAGAGAACACTAACAGGCACTTATGCCCCATGCTGCGTCTGTCCTCGGGTCTGGAATCTGTTCCTTGTTGTTTACCGGTGACGGATGAAAAAAGAGGTAAATTAAATGCTGTATATAAGAGAAGCAAACGTCCCGCAAGAACGTAGGCGAAAGGCGGTGTTTCTTGGTCGCTCTTAAAGAATGAGACAGGATTTTAGGTACAGTATAGAAAAAGGGGAGAGTACAGAGTGCTGTAGACAGGGAGGGAAGGGAGGTCAGGACGGCAAGCATTATATATACCATGGCAAGGTATAGTAGGAGATTTGCAAACTCGTGCAGTCGTGCCAAGATATCCAAAACGGGTTTGAGCCCCGTAAGCCAGACAAAGGACAAAGAAAGGCCAGGGAAAGAAAGGATATCCACTATAAGCCCTAAGTATGTGTCGAATGCTTCTGTCCAGATTTGTGTTGTTCTCCGCCTTGATTTGCCTTGTGTGTATTTTCCTGTTCGAGCATCAAGAGCTCCGTAAGAAGAGACTTAGAAGAGCTCGAGAAGGGGCCTCGCATCTTCACACCCAGGCTCGAAGCAACCTCGCAGGTCATCCCCTCATCTTCCTCGATGGCACACTCTTCACCCCCCTTCTCACTGCTGTTTGCTAGACAATGATTCCGAGTGCGCGCGCAACAGAAGCTGGGTGCGGAGCTGACATTCATCCTGGACGTCGATAAGCGATCCTGACGTATGTGAGATGTAATTCCTGATTTGATTAGCGGAGGCACATCACAGACCCCAAAATGGAGCAAGATTTGCTATGGCACTAGTTACGTTGTGCCTCTCGCAGCCTAGGGTCTTGAGCATCCGGTGAGCTTTGGGATCTTATAGTTTCTGTATGTCGTCATTACTCTGCTCTATTACGTGGCGGTCAACAGTAGTTCGGCAGTAGCTGAGAACTCTGTCATAGGGTAAATGAGAATTCGGGCGTTTGCTCATCCGGTTGGCGTTGTTAGGCCACTCCCATAATATACCAAGTCGTCTACATTTGGTTTTCATTTTGCACACTCTCATCAGCCTCTGGAATATAACTCGGAGTACATGTAGTACATAGCCATGCATAGACAATGTCCTTGATATACTCCATCGCCTCCCGGTCACGGCATCTTGAGACTGTCCATATATCGAGGCATCTTTGAAATTTGTGTCTAGGCGTGAAGCCAAGAAAAGACTTACAGGGCGCTACTGTCCACGATACCCGGAAGAAAGTCCCGCACTCGCGCACTTGCCCTCTAGAATCAAATAAAGCTTCCGTAGAGTTATGTATGTATACATGCCAAGTATGGAACTTCTAGCCACTCGGTCCGGCTACTAAACGCTAGCTATAAGGTAGTAAGAGAAGCATATTATCCGATCGCCGCTAGGTATAACTGATAGTTGCTAAAACTGGAAATATCTAACGGTGTCATCCGTGAAGGGATTCAAAATCTGGTTTTGTGGTCTAGGTTTCTTCGAATGTTTTAACTCGAGAATAGCGAGGAGATCTGTTTGTAGACGTGATTTGCTTACTTCCCACAGTGCTACGTAACCCCGCAAACATAAAATTAAACTGCTCCTCTGGTCTTACAGTGGATTTGGCTTGCAACTGAATGCACTTTTCTGGATTTATGAATTCTAGATACCTCACTGTATCTCATGAGCCGTCTTAATGACTAGGTTCTTACCATAGGGAGCAGAAAGGCATCAATTGTCACTCAGTCACACATATATCAGTGCAGCAGCTTCGCTGAATACCTGCTCTCTGCTCATTGAAAGACAAGTAATCAAAACTTCGCTTCTTAAACGGTCGTTTTGTATTTCAACTGATTTATTAGGCTTAGATTCATGACCATATTGTCTGGTTCCTAAAACGCTTTTCGCTGTTTTTTAATCATCCTCATATTGGGGGCAATGTATCTCTGCAAATATCGTATAAACCACGGGCGTCCCTTGGTTGCGTGTCTTTTGGGCACATTGGTGCCCCCAATAGACTGAAGCTCATTGGCCGCTTTCGTGCTTGATTCAGCCCGCTGTCCTTCACATTTGGCTTCTAAATTGGTTTGTGACCTGACAGGGTTTGTCTGGGCATGTTGTCTACGGATGACGGGACTGTTCTCATGACCAAATTTCACGGCGCACCGATGACAATAATAGATGTTTCTGCTAATGTATACACCTTCGTCAGTATACCCTAGGCTGGGAGCTGCACTGCGATCAGTGGAAGTCATTTCAATGTGATTAGGGCATTTGTAATTGAAACAACGGAACTCATGGACTGGGGCTTGCGGAAAAGCCATTCTGGTACTCTCAAGTCTCCTGGGAGTAAAGGAACTAGGTAAGAGCATGCGGGGTTTATAAACATGTGAGAGACAATGAAAGGGGTGATAGAAAAGAGTGCTTGCGTTTCGCTGATGCCAAAAGATCACATGGACCTTTTCCGGACAGGGATATCACGTTACAAATAGAAAATAGGTTGCTTTCCATGTTGGGCCGGGAACGGATGTTTCAACTCGACGGTTTCAGTCAGGCTTTGCTACAGTATATATGAGTCATGTTCGTGATACAGGGAGAGCCGAAAGGAGTGTCCGCCTTCCTCAGCTTTGATGGAATCGTTGTAGACCGTGGGTGCCGCCACCACGCGTCGTAAAGTAGTATTCCTGTCCGGAATAGGTTCGTGTAGTCCTTTTACACCAGCGAAACGTGGACACTCCTTTCGGTCATCCCTGTATGTTACGCCCGATAGGATAACGCCTAGAGGGCTCTATGAGCTAATAATACATGTACTACGTCACTAGATGCCTTGATCGGGCAAAGCCCGTGCTGTTGTTTATTACTTTCTTCCATTCCAGTCATCCATTATCTTCTTTATGCCCGTGATCATTAGCAGCAGTAGGTCAACGAAGCCCAGCTCCTCCAACTATTCAGTTTCCTAGTTTCGACAGCTGGAGGGATACCCGCAGCTAGTTATTTGAGGGCGTTGGGGATGATCGCTTAGTGTAAATGAAAAGCTACTGTACTACATAGTGGTGTTCCTGTCATCTCTGTTCCAAGCGGCCGGTAGAAATTGCGGTCCTGATTGTAGATCGCACAGCGTCCATGTCTAGTGTCCATTTCTATCCATCTGATAGAGTTTTGTCTCCTAGGTTTGTCACATCTCTTTGCGTTGTGCCGTCCACTTTATGCATTGGAAGAGGAAGTACTCTGCCGTTTCTCTTGCACAACCGGACGGGCCTTCATCCGACGTGCGGCCCTGATGGGATATAGATAACCATTCAACCGTGTCATGCCGGTTCTAAGTTGAGCCAGTATGCTAGCCTCTTGCCACAATATCTAATCGTATAACAGCCGAGTATGTTTGCCGGACAGTCCTGGATCAACCATTCTAGAACGCCCACCAACTCCGTCTGGTAGCTTCTTCTCTCTTCGTAGATCTGCCCTTGTCCGATTGAGGACTGTAGTCTTGGCTGTAGCCACGTCATATATGGCTCGGTGGCGTGGCGTGCTGACATCTTGGCTGCTTTCTGAATTTTGAGCTCGCTGTCGGATGGAAGCTAGTTAAGCTTCACTCTGTTTCCGTTTATTGGCGACTATGAGTGCCTCAACCAGTTACTATGTCCCAGTCCAAGGCCTAGCAACATGTCTCGATACCATCAACGTATGTATAGAATCATGCGCCACTATGTCGTCCACGGATGCAACAGATGCGTAGGGCTACTACGGCCCAAAACTTTCAGAAGACTAAATACAAGATGGCGGCCCCAAACCAAACCGTTGTCCAATCCAAACCGTTGCCCACAACGGCAAGACAAGCAATGAGATTAACATGCGACGAGAGCCGATTAGTCACACAGTCTGTAGACTTTTGTCTAATACTCAGCCAATCACGGCCTCTAACAAGTTGACGTCCATAAAGTAGAATTTGATACCTGTTGAACAAGTATTGGAGTAGTATCATATGCAAGGGGGGATACTTCAGATTACCTGCCAAAATAGCAAACTCTCCAAGGGGCAGAATCTCGACAAAATGACAACATGAATACACAAATTTACATCAATGAACAGAATAAACGTAATTTCTGACAGTACCATGCATTTCTGTTGGGACTGAAGGGGGGGGGCGACCAATATGGTGCACATCATAGATACAATGACCTGGCCTTCGTGAACCTTACTCGGAATTCGGCCCCATTGTTTCCTCTTATAACCTGAGAGGAGATATGTGACTTGCGCTCTCAATGACGGCAAGAAATTAGTTCTCGCCCGCTATCCAGATAGAGTTCTCGCAGGTGATGTGCTTGAGCTGGCCACGGCTTCAGGCTTCCGCACACGGGCGGATGGTCGCCCGGGATGGCCTGTAATCTCAGCGCAACCATTACAGTATTGGAGATTATAGCTGATGAACACCACCGCATCTTCGTCGGTACTCGTCATCTCAATCTCGCGTCCGCATCTGAGGCAACGAACTTTCTTGATAGCTGCCTGAGGATAAGCCATGTGAATCTCCGCTTCGCAGCCCGGACAGGAGGGACATATGATCTGATAATCTACACAAAGCTGTACATATATAGGCCAAGCTTGTAACAAATTCCCGTAGCCTAATTCCGCCATAGCCTTTGGGTCTTTTTTGGCCTCTGGGAACTAGATATTATTCCTATGGGTCGAAATAGCCTCATGGTTTATTTTGACAGATTACAAGTGATGCGGTCAGCGTGTAGCATGACGATGCGGACGGACCTTTGCATTGAGAAATTTGCCTTGTGTGGGGCGCCTGTCTTTTGCGCGGTAGACAAGGAATTGTGTCTGTGTTATCAAGGTCCCAAGGCCAGAGTCCAGCCACTTTCGCAGTAATCGTGTAAGGTCTCGTTCCGGACGTCATGAGACAAGGTCTACATATGGAGAAAAAGGATGTGATTGATTTTCTGCTTCATTGCGCTTTGTGAGCATGTATGTCCAATATGGAGCAGAAACTCTACATGCCAAGCATAAGTAGCTATCCGTACTGTGTACGCTCATGATCCAACTGGACGTACACATACCAATGCGCTTATAAGCGCGAGAGTACAGTATTGAACACCGATAGCATCCTCTCCTACAACAATCGTTCTTAATGAAGGATGTTTCCATATCTCAAATATATGTACTCTAGACACGGTGTACGCGCTGGGACTTAGTTTGGCTTTCGCTCCTCAAAGTACTTACCGGGTCTATGCCTGGAAAGGGTACTTCTATCTCGCACTGCTGACTTGTCTCCACTCCCCCAGATTTTCTAGGCAAGAGCGCTACTTCTGGGTACTTCTTTCACGCATTCAAAAATTGCTTACGCACGCATAATACAGCCAAATTCAGACAAAATAATTGCTTGCTAGGTAAATTTATGTACCGAAGTGTCTCCACTCTGGATTTCATAAAGAGAATGTTGTTTTGAAGCGGAGGGTGGAGGTGTTCAGCACTGTACTCAAGATTCGCACTGCTGATTTGTCTCCACTTTCCCGGATCCGCGTCCCGCATTTGCAGGCACCAGCGGTACTTCGAAGTACTTTATTCATTCAGTCAGAAATTGCTTATGCACTCATAGATCAGCCTGTTTCTGACAAAAGTTCGACTTACAAAGTACATCCATGTATCTAGATGCCCCACCTTAGACTTTACAAAGAGCATTGTTGTCCAAGCTGAAGGTGCAAGTGCTCAGTGCTGTCCCTCCACGTCTGGTGTGTCAAGTGGACGACACAGCGCAGGAAACAAAGCATGGTAACCTCACCTTCCGCTCTGGGGGTAGGGCTGCCTCAGATAGACGAAAATGGGTATCCAACATGGCACACATCCCCAGAAATGGTCACATATCGGTCGTGAAACTCACTTCGGTGGCTGAAATGAGGCGATGTGAAAAGGCCACTGGCCAGTTTCAAGCCGGGGATGGATGGAACAAGATGATAACTTGGGCGCAGCAAGTCAAAGCCTCGATAGGAATGAAGGCAGCTGCTACTACTTGACGTGCCATTAAACCCACTGTTCGTATGCTTTCCAAGTTTTTCATGATATTCTGACCTATAAGAACCAGCGTTCACTGCGAACTGTATAACAACTTTTCACCTCTCATCGCCATTTTCATTCTCTACTCACACTTAGTTCCCACAAATTGACAGAAGTCAACACAATGGTACAACTTATTCTTAACATCAATGACGGCACTGATTCCGATAACTACTCCGGCGATTCCTACGTACAAGAAAAGTTCAGAAACACGCCAAATACTAGAGTTATGCACATCGACGAGCCGAGGCAAGTCAGTTGGGCACGCACGATGAGTAGTGATGAGAAAAGAGATTGGGAAAGCGTTGCGGGAAAACTAAAGGACTTGAAACAAAACCCTAGGATTGCACTACTCACAGGAAGCGTAACCGGGGATTATATTAACAGCAAGACTGACCTCAGCGCCGATGAGCGCTCTATAGTAAGCATTCATATTCTATGAGTCAATAAGTTCTTGGATACTGACACGGCCTCCCTAGCTCCGCAAGGGAGTCTCATCGGGCCCAGGTCCGATGCAAGATGCAAAAACTCAAGCTTGGCTTACCGCTTGGGACAAGGCAAACTTTGTAGCTAACCAGGCTCAACGACCACACACAATCTTCGTCGATTTTGCCAGTCTTGAACGCACTCATAACCCTGTGAACTTCAGTGTTCATACAGGTAACCACCTCGTCTTGAGAACAGCGCAGGAAATTAAGCTATGGAAAGAGATCAACCGAATATCCTCAGACCCAGAGCGCCACCAAAGCGTGAAAAGTTGGTTTGACCACTCCATCGAGCATGCGAGTAAGAAAGGGGCTGGACTCGGCGCTTCAGTGGAGATCCTAGACAGAGAGAAGCTATATCAGGACATGAAGCAGGCCGAGGAAGTCACGATCTTTGTAGGCGCTTCTCTAGGACTTGTGTCATTTCTTCTTGACAGAGGCATGATGGATAGGGATATGAAACTCGAGAAAGTGAAAGTGATCATGCAAGGAGTGAGTGAAACGGGCAAAGTGGGAACATTGCAATGATGTCTAACGATGAATTAGGGCTCAATGAATAGCAACGAAAACATTTTCGGAGAAGCATTCAACTTTGCCTTAGACAAAAAGGCTGCGAAAAATGTTTTCTGTCATGTCCAGCAGTTTGGAAGTTTTACTCTTATACCAACGCAAACAGCACGAAAGCTGAAGTTCTCCGTCAAGGGACTTGTGGGATTTGGAGGTGATCCTCTACTGAAGCTGATAGAAGCATTCAACGATAGACAAGAGGAGACAGAGGTCGCCCTCCTAAAAGGCAACTTGCCGGAGAGGATCGACAAACTAGAAAGAAAGAACATTATACAGTCGGACTTGGCAGCATTTATGCTTGCAACCAGGTTCGGTGAATCTTTGGGAGTTAAGCGAGCGCCAGGATGTATTGAGGACAGTGGTACACAGGGTGCGATGTTGGTCAGGGAGACGGATCCAAAAGATGGCCGATTCGACCTGCTCCTCCTCCAGAGCAGCGTCACGCTCGATGGAAAAGGACTTCTAACTTGTCTCAATGCAAATGAGTATGCGGGGGGGAAGTAACAGATAAGAGATAATCGCAGCCGGCTGGAAGAGGGAACCTGACTAGGAGGGCAGGCTTGCGAGGCTCAGGTGAATCTATCATTGGATACAGGTAGGCCAAGAAAGGAACGTATCTTGGTAGAAGAGCGATAACGCAGAACAATAATTTTCCAGCAATACAGTTGAGCAGCTAAAAGTGACACCGCTCTCCTAATTACGATGGGTCATCGGCTGAAGTGGAGCGGCGCCAGCCTAGATTCAATGAACAGCGCGCTATAAGCGCCGCCGCCTTTCGGGTAAAGCCCGCGATGAATAAGACTTGGAATGAAACATTTCAGCTAATCCGTTGTTGCACTCAAGCATATGGTATGTCTATCATTTAGAGACGATGACGAAGCAGCAAGCAACGAACTTACCGCTATTAATTTCCCCGAACCTACCTTTGCCGGGAGTCCAAGAAGCAATAGACGCCGGCACCCTCCTGTCCCGGTTGTGGCACTGCAGCTAGTCCACTTTCGGACCTTTTTTTACTAAATTTCAAAGATGAATCATAGAAGTTTTAAAACTCGTCTTCATTAAGATTTCGTGTTTACTGCTTAAATTGAAAGAGAAAATTGGATCTTACCCCCCCTGTTAGTTGATACACCCTGCTGAACCATCAAGAGCTTTTGCGACTTTTCACCATACCAGCGCCGGAGTCAGCTGAGTTCTGGGCGACGAGGTTGACTACCAACACTGGACCTACCCATTCCCTTATTGCAACTATTGGGGCGCTGTCCTTCTCTTCTTTCCTCTTCTATCCGCAAGAGCAGTGAAGTATTGGAACATGGTTGAGCGAATGAAACTAAGCACGGAAAGGACTATACTCCTGAGACGTAGTCAATGTATGTCTCAACTTTTTCCACTTCCGTTGCCACTTCCGCACCTCCATTCCCGTATCTCCATTTCTCCAGTCGAACCATTCGTGGTCATAGTTATGTCAAGGTTCTCTTTATATTGCGGGTTTTTAAATGATCTACTAATCGTGCTACCCTTCCTTACGGCAATGGCGGGTGACTGAGCAGACATTCTCTATTGCTTGATCTCCTTCATTATCTTGAATGCGTCGAGGTGATGTTTCTAATTTCTCCACCTCTTTATCGCCTGAAAAGGTGTTATATAAACACGAAACGTCTTTGGTTGTGCCGAAGATACTTGTGATGCCTCGAAGCTCGATGGGATCCGAAGTGGACTCCAAGTCCTGCACATTGACTTAAAGCTTGCTTTCGCCGAAGGTTATGATTGAAGATTCCTTATTAATGTAGCTCGGTTTTAAGCCTTCATAAAATAGTTTTTTATACTTTTCCTTGTGTTCTGCGCTAATGCCATTAACAAGTAAAAGGAGCTTCTTTCCACACATGTCTCATTTCAATACGTAGGGCAAATCTGTTCCAGCAAGTAATAGAGCAGACGAAACTCCATTCTCCAACCCGATACCATTGATCCCTTTGGCGAAGTCAAATCCTTTCAAAGAGAAACGAGAGTTCGAGGTTTAAGGTTGAGGGGCTCATCTTGATACGTGGTTACAAATCCCCGTTCTGTGTCACAAGGGCTTTATATGTATTTTTGTATAAAGATAAGGGCAGTAACAAAAGCCGACAAACTTCATTATGGAGAGCTAATAAAGCCAAAGAGTCAGCGAAAGAAAGAATAGACAATATAGTACAGGAAATCTCAAGTTTAGTTTCCCTCCCGATATTAGTGTTCTTGCTACTTTCGCAGACGAGAACAGGAATTAGAGATGGAATTTTAGCAGTTGAACCTGAAATGCACTATATTCAAGGTTGGGTTTCTAAAATTCTCATATTCAATTATTCTTCTTACAGGGATGATCGAAAGGAGTGTCCGCGCTTCGCTGGTGAAGGTGAATTATACGGACCCATTCCAGACAGGATTAATACTTTACGATGGGTGCTGGCGGCGCCCACGGTCTACAACAATTCTATCGAAGCAGAGGAAAGCGGACACTCCTTTCGGCTCTCCCTGTACCCGATGTTACTTTTTCAGGAGGGAAATTGGACACGAATTACCTGTACTTGTACTATGAGAGAACTTGATATAGTCTAGGTAACTTCGTGGTCCTATATTGTCTGTCTTTGCTTTTTCATCGTTTCGTATAAGAAGTCCCGTTCCGCCGGCATGGCATAATCTTGCCCAAGGATTGAGATAGATAGATACTCCCTCTCCTGTGAAACAGCATGAAGACCAGATCACAGACAAAGGCTGAGGAAAGATCTTCATATCCGTGCATTCGTAACCTAACCCATCGCGGAGAGCTCAGTATCGCGTACATGAAATTTACTCCTGCTGAGAACAAGTATACTATGGGTGTAAGGTGGCCAGATGGTAAAGTATCCGAGCACGATAGACAAGACATCTACGTTAAAAACCCTCAAGAGGTCGGGTGATACGAATAATAGCATTATGAAACGTTAATGTTAACGATCTATTCTAGGTAATCAAGTTTTATGAGTCCTGTCTACAGGTACCGGTCAGCAATATCAAGACTATAAATAATACAGCTCAATGGCGCTTGGTACTGAGCAAAGAGGAAAGAGCCTTGCTAGAATAGATAACAATGTTTGAAGAACAGAAGTCAATGATATCTCAGAAGTATATACTACATAACGTTTCAAAGGTGCTGTGCTATGGTGCGATTTTATATGTCCCAAAGTTGCGAACCAAGTCGTATTGTAGTTTAGCAGAATGCTAGATGATCCATTGTGGCATCGAGATGCGTCTCTCATAACATCCATCGGGAACATGTTAGCAAGGTGCAAGATAATCCATCCCATTAGCAAGTGTACTATCAGCCGAATGATATACGGACTCCCATTAGATGCGACCCTATCGCGGTGTCGAAAGAGATGGAGATGGCCACTGACCGTATCGAATAGATAACTTGGGCTTGGTGAGATTCGCTACACATCCTGGAAGCTGCCGCTCATAACATAATGGACCGTAACAATGATCTTCTCTTTCTACTTTGCGAGCTGCAGTATTCTTTTGCGTTATATTATCACCTGGTAGTCTTGTTCATTACTGGATTTGCCTTTCCATGGTAGTTATAGATACTGCCCTATCTTCGCTTGTTTATTCTGCATACCCTACATTTACGTAGGCAGGATCCATTGCTGACCGACGTTTCCAATGTGATGCGTATAGAACGATGTTTGTACTATATACTACCTTGAACTTGCTTTGGACAACCACCTATTTAGGACAACCACCTATGTAATCGGCTACTTTGATATTACTATGAACCGGAGCATTGTATTATGGACCTTGCTTCCTCCTTCCCTCAGATGCTACACACCCTTGTCTACATCTTTAAGAGACGTTTGGGATATCATCAAAGGCGATCATCTGTCTTTTGATAGACCCTTACTTGAAATGGCAGTTGGGCCGACAAACGAACAACATAATAAAGCCCCGTGGGATCCTCCCGGTAGGGCACAGAGAATTTTACGACCCAGATTCAGGTCAGAACCACGCTAAGAGCCTAGGCCGAACACGGACAAAGTCGCGATATAAAAGTATACATAATTCTGGGGATCATAAAATACGGGATGCAGGTCTTCTCAAACTAATGGAGTAGTGTTGCGAATGAATCCAAAGTTGAGACGTTCCACATCCTATAACCGTATGTTACTTCCTTAGACTCAGGCAACAAATCAGACGCTCTTGTGAATGTGAAACTGCATTTGTTCTGATATGTCCTGTGTAGAGGTGTTGTACAGTAGGGTGCTGGTTCAGCTTCCGCAGTTGACTTCCAAAATATTGTCAGAAATGTCCCAAAACAGATTAAGCATCGACCGTTCGCGACATAGTCGGTGACAATCAGCTCTGCCTTCTCATACCGGTAACAGCATCATGTGAGTCTCGGCACCCGGCTATGATCTATGCCTTTAGATTGTGGGCTTTAATAGTCTTGGCGTTTATTTCTGGCTTGGGCGGGATCCACTGTTGACTTGTACTGCTTAATTCTCCTGTAGATGATGTTAGTGAACGGCGGTTTCCATCCGAACCACAGTGTTTGATCTACTTTTAGCTTTTTATGGCAAACGTCTTATAATAAATTAGTGACACTGAACCTGCACCTTACTGTACGATAACACAGGCCGGTTTTAAATGCATATTCACTATAGAAATAACCCTCTTCGAGGGAACTTAATGTGATTTTGACTGTGCTTTTCATGCAGCCACGTGTGACTTCGTCAGTGGCCACGTCTTGGTGATTAAGCTTCTGCATTGCAGTCGATCTGCTTATCCTGAAACCTAGATTTACTTATTTCTCCACACTGTTGTAACAGGTCTTCGTCAATGAGCATCCAGAGGCACCTGCAATCTTCTAGCAATCAACGATCAGGTCTTGAGACGGCTTCTTTTACCCTAGGTAGCTGCGAATAGGGCTACTTTTTGGGTCATCACTAGAGCTTGTTATTATGCTTAAATTGGGAGACATATCTTGGTTGAGGCTGTGTGCATATTGCTTTCCAAAAGCTGAAGTTAATTGGGATTCTTCAGTGTGTTGGCCTGATATGTTTCGTTGGGAAGTCATAAGCTTTACCTATCTATAGAAATAAATAAATCTTTTGCACAAACAGATTCTCCCTTAAACGCCGTACCCTTCATTGTGGCACGGACAGCAGTGGGTCACATAAGAAGGGGGTTGGCAGAGCTCCTTATATACCAATGGAGCGTTTGATCCATAGTTGGCCAAGCTAGCCAATCAGACCAACCCCGCCTTTTGACATTCAACTGTCTAGTCAGCAATTTGCTGCCAGCACACATAATCGAGAGTACGATCGTGGAAGGTCTAGTCTGTGTCAAAAAGTGCCCACGACGCAACTTACTTGATTCAACTGACATTGATACTGCGGAGAGAATAGGCAGCGATGAATTGGTGATTATAATTTATAAATAAAGACATTTTTGATTTTTGAATTACTACGTGAGCTAAAAATATTTTATTACCTACTTTAGCGTGCCCCCTCCACTTTCACAACGGTATCCAAAGCCGCCTTAGGAGTAGAATCTCTGTTATCGTTCCTCGTAAGGTCAGGTGTAGCATGCCGGTCTGCAATGCCGCCTTCGTCCTTTGAAGCTGAACTGTCATTGTACCGCTTGCGACATCGCACAGCTGCATCGATTACCGCATATTGAAGATTCGTTATCTGCTGACCTTTTTTCAAAACTTGGAGACCAACAGGAATATCTTTTAATATAGTCACCGCTTTGTCATTTTTACATATCCTTCCGCTCTTCCTTGTACTGTTTAGCTCTGCTTCCCCTGGCTTAATAGGGGGCTTAAGATTGGGACACCAGGCCTTCTTGACAACCTCAGGCGTTTCCCACGAAGTTGTAGTCTCATCTTCGCCACGTTTCTTCCACTTCACTAATATCCTTATGCTTGGTGGAGGCCACGATTGACCGTCCTTCGGGATTAGGAGACTAATATCTTCAACCATAGCAACACCACCGAGCGCTATCATCTCATCGCCTCGGCTCCGTCTTTCTTTCCACTCTATGGGATGCACCTCAAGTTTCTTCTCATCCTCCGTCATCGTATAATTCATAAGTTTGTCGCGTGATTTCCACCTCACCATTGCGTAATCGCGTAACTTACGGGGGCCAAACCCAACTATCTTCCTCTTATTGCCGCCTTGAACGGTCACAATGGCGAGACACTCTTCATCTTTTTGTTCAATTCGGGTCTTCTCCATTTGTTCTGTAAGAGAATGTATGTTTGGGCTTTTTGTTAAAGGAACAACTTCGTCGGGATCGTCGTCGTCTGGTGGCCCATTGTCATTTGCAGGGGTTGATTCAGTTGAAGCGCTATTGGCCTGTGAGGGGCCGTTGGTCTGTGCAGGGCTGTCCGATACCGACTCAGTTGGCTCATTTATTGGTGGAGCTTCATCCATATCAACGTCCTCTACATTCTTCGGCTGATCTTCAGGGCTGTCACCGGCCTTATTCGCCTTGGCACCGACTCTTCCCGCAGGGAGCTTTTCGATTCCAGCATTAGCAGCAGCCGTCGCAGAACGAGTGTTTCGTCCTGATCTGCCACCAGTCTTTGGCTGAGCCATAATGGAAGAAGAGATGTTAGTGCAAAGATACGGCAATTATAAAGAAGACCGGCTACCGACTTTATATAGCCATACGTAAAATCACAAAAGGATCAAATAGGAATTGAATATTGCAATTATTAGCATACTCGGAGAATACACATCAGACACATATCATATCATACAGCCGATGTCATTTAATCCCAATTGATCGAGAAATGGGAACATCAACTCACCTGCTTGGTGATCATGGCTATATATTTAAACATCCGAGGATTCACTTAGATTGTCTTTACTGTAACCACCGCCTCGGAAAAATTCGATTTACGAAGACTTCTATCTGGTAAAAACCCAATATCGCCAGTATGGGAGAACCAATCTGCTTTTTCCAGGGTAGAAATAGCGTTTCTAGATCCAATACTGCTCCAGTTTATATCCCTGAGCAGATGTAATAAATACTGTGCATGTGTCTCCGAGTTCTTGGATTTACCCCCAGTATCATTGAGTGGCAACTCATCTGAGAAAGCTTGCCTGCCTGGACGTGCGATGAGCTGGGCCAAGGGGATTCGTAAAAAGACCGTTCAATGGAATGGAGTTACAAATATGGATACGCCACTGGGTTTTCCTTTGTGTGTTGATGGATGTACTATATGGCCGAGTACATGCCAAAATTGTAGTCCTCTTATAAGAACTTTTGGCCTCTCTAGGGATTCCCATTAACCGAAGATGTGTCGGGAATGGACAGTTTGGTTCATCCATAGAACCAGTACAAGGCGGTGTAGGAGATACTATCGTTCGCCTTAGCCGTACAGCCGCGAGAGGCACCACCAGCTGTCAAGACACGATATGCAATGGAAACGCCGTGGCTGCCACCCGCATCTCCAAGGTAGAGCCAGTCAACGGCACCAGTTCCTTCAGGTCCAGCGGGAGCAGAAGCAGGGGCTTTGATACTCCCGATCTTCTTAGCGACAAGAAGGTGATTTACCTTGTCAAGATCGAAAGTAGGAACACCAGCAGAGTTAAAAAAGTGGTGACCAAGGTAAGGGATATTCTTATGCAAGCTCTCCACCTTGAGCGGCTGCTTCTTGGGGAAAGGGTTGGTAAGGGAAGCGCCGCCGCTACTGTCGCGATTCAGAGGGACTTTCTCCCGGTTGAGGACATCAGACGGAAAGGAAGCCCATTTCCTAGGTGTCAGGGATGAATGGCTCTGACCGGGGTAAAGATGTGTAATATCATAGAGGACAGCCAAGGCTCCGGTAGCTGCAGGGATGGTATTAGGCCCAGCGCAGGTATAGTTCTGAATACCGAAACCAAGAGCAATATGCCTAAGCTTTACGCCCCCAGGAGGAGCAAGGAGCTCAGAAGCTGGTGCCGTTGTTAGCGAGGCTGAGGATATTTTGCAAGACGAGAGATGAATGAAAACGTACGGCCGCCATTGACAGGAAGAACAGGGCTTCCGAGTTTACATGCTAAAAAGTTGCCAGAGTTGTGGAAAGGCGAAGCGAGAGCGGAAACAGCGAAGTTGAGAACGAGAAGAGAGTTCGCGAGCATGGCTATCATAAAGCGTGATGAGATTGTTAGGCGCAAGATTGTTCTGAGACGTCAGACGTAGAGATAGCGAACTCTAGAATGCAATGAGATGGTGACATTTACATCAGTTACGTTGCACATGGTAGCTATCGTAAAATAGTTTTAATGTTGAGGAAGCGGCTGGCACTGTTCACATTTGGAAATGGCAGATAAAGGATCTACACCAATCAATTTTCGGGCTGATCACTCCTAAGCCTCTTCTGGAGCCTATCAAATGTAGCATGCACATTTAGGCACTTTGAGCTCCCTTGGGAAGAAATAGTCGGCACCCTAATGCTGATGAGTTGGGTTTGCATTTTTGCGCACCGACTCATTCTATTACAGTCGTTCTTTCCGAGCGGTCTGTACGTCCAATAATGGATCACAGCTTGCTTCTATCACTGATGTACCTACCCCTCCGCCGCTTCTTTGTTATGCCGTAATGTGGGACCAGGGATCCCGCCAATCAGAAAACCCTTAACCCTTGGAAAAGCGCTGTAGCCGACAGGGTACCCTTGTTAGAAGCATTGTAAAGATGTGGCCAACCTAACCAGCCTAACGACTGGATTTTGGCAAGCAAAGGATGTTCCACAGCCTGAGCGCCGATTGAACTGTATCAGACTAGAAAGCTGATAACATGGGCCTACTGAGTCTCTCGAGGCGCCTTACTCGTCCCCGCAGTCAATTACCTTGGCGCCATCAGACTACCATCGAAAGACGCTAACATTACTGCTGTCTTTGTTGGGAAGCAGGCGGAAATAAAATAGAACCGGAGGTCCGTTATAATTGCCATATCTGTGTCGCTCTTGCGACCTGTGGCATGGTGCGAGAGTGGGCTGCCAATGGTGGGGCCATCTAAAGGGCTGTGACCAATCCAGGTTTAGCTCTAGCCCATCGCATTTCCAATATCGGGCCATTTTTATTCTGTACATGTCTCATGCCAGCAAGTCCAACAGGGGCAAGAACAGCAGCTTGCAATTATCAGGCCTTCTGAGCCACAACACCAAAAGAACTTTACCCTGCTTGGTTTTTTTTATTGGTTGAGTTCCTCTTTACAGGGGTTCGCTGCTACCATGGAGGGAAAAAAACAAAAGGAAAACAAACGTAGATGATCGTCGCCTGTGGGGCTTTGCGTCATCAGCGCTCACAGATCAGCAATTGGATAGAGCCGGGGTATGTGTACCTTGCCATGTGAGATCGAGCGGTCTCTCTTATATCTATAACTGCGTATACTAGTTCTCCTCTCGGACGTTCGAAAGTAAGACATAGACACTGTTACGTACGCCCTCTTCGTCACTCCTGCTCCATCGAAGAATAAGTCAGGCCGGATTTTGAGTTCGACATGTACGAAGACTTCATCCTTTATAGCGGGCAAGTGCCAAGTCCTCCAACCTCACCAGCTTCAGACCGCTTTCCCGATGCATGTCAACAATCAGCACGTCATGACTTTTTCAGCCCAGAAACTCATGATCTCTTCGGACCCACCTCTGTTCAGGGAGAGGTGTATTGCGAGCCCCAGTACGCAGCGTTCTTCCATGGCCTCCCCAGCACTTCAATGGGACCGGGACAACTTGGTTATAGCTATGACCAAGCCATGGCTATAGACCCGGCGCATCACGGATGGATGGGCAGAACGCCCTTAAGCTGCCTAGGCCCCTATGAAAACCCTCGAAATGCACCCGTGGCTACACTCAGTCAGAGCTGGCGAGGCTTCGATGACACTGATATGGTCCAATCATCCTTTCGTGGTGACGATATAAGCAGCACTTCCTTTTTTGACATAACGACATCTCAAGATGCCGGACCGTCGGATTGTGTCCCGCAACAACAGGCTTCTCTTTGTGCTCCTTCATGTTGCTCAAACTTGCTCGATTACCTGCAAGGTTTGAGGAAGATGACAGTTGATGTCACGCACAAAATTCGCGAAGCTGAAACTGGATCATCCAAGCTAGGATCCGGGAATTCGAACCTTAGAAAGGTTAATAACGTCCGACAACCCCGGTTTCAATGTGACTATCCCGGTTGTCATAAATACTACTCAAGAACCGAACATCTCAAGCGACATAAACAAAGGTAAGTCTCAGGACCACTTTTCTTTTGTAACTTTGAGCCATGACTAAGGGAGCGCAGTCATCACGGCGAAGGGCGCAACCGTTTCTCTTGCGAATTTTGCGGAAATGACCGATTCAACCGCCATGATAACCTCACCATCCATCGCAGGTTGCATGCACAAAATAAGAGGGGTAAACCTCGCGTTAAATTTATCGCCGCAGCAGTTCGAGTTATTGAGGAAGAGAGTGAAAACAGGAGAGGCAAGGCTTCGCCTGAACCTAAATTGGGACGAATATCAGAGGAGTGACGTCTTGCAAAAGCACGTAGGCAGCTATGGCTTTTACAAACGGACTAGCTTAGAGCGTCAAATATTCATAAAGTGCATAGCACATTCTTATCTTACGCTGTGATGATCTGAATTCGTTCTATGGTGTGTCTCACAATGGATTCCTGAAGAGACGACTATTCGCCCCTGATTTACAGAACGCTTTTTCCTTCTCAGCATTAACCTTGGGAGTGAAAACTCGTGGCCAGTCGCAATATCCATGTTGACATGATTATCGACTCAAAGTACAATACTAATTTTTGACATTAATTCCATTTGAGCTCCTCATTCCGGCTAGTGACTATGTCTAAGTGATTATAAAACCTCTACGTTCCGTGACTATCCTTAATTATATACAGCGTCTCTCACACCCATTTGGCCTGTTGCCTTTGATGCCCTTGGACGCTCGACGAGGCAAGATGGACTGAATTCATTTCATGTTGGTCGAATAGGCCCTGGATCATGTAGGATATGAGTAGTGAGTGAACATGGATCTATCTCCACTTTTCCGCATCCTCACTCCTGTCTTCGGGCAGCAGCAGTACTTCTTAATACTCGCCCATTCGACTAAAAGTTACTTATGGTACGTCATTATTCTGATCATATGTCTGCTTACGAATTAGAGCCATGTTCCCAAACATCCCTACTCCAGAATTTGAAAAGAGCATTTTCTCGTGGACAGGAAGGTGGAAGTGCTTGCTACTGTAATTGCATGCATACAAGCTCTAGCTGTAGTCAGGATTGACGATCAGGAGTAGTTTGAACTGCCCTTCTCTAATCTCTATTAACTATATGCTCTATTACTCGCAAGATGGCTTATCAATACCTGGACATCCTTAGTTGACTCATGATTATTGCCCAAAGATGGCAGGGATTATTTCGGTACCCACTAGGTTTAGGTGGTACTTCTAGCAGAATTACAGAAGCCAATGATTGCATCTCTGCCTCACATCCTGTCCTTTTCCCCTCCTTGCTGTGCGGTCACGAAGGAGCCGGGGTCTGAGTCGATGGGAGATACTGAGGACCATACTGATGTTTTCGTTTGTAAAGCTTCATGATAAGGTGGTGGAGGGCCTTTCTTCTTGAGCCGACAAGAGCACCATGGGCCCTCACCAGGGATGTCATGGGATTTATCCCACCTTAGACATGCAATAACCCCTGTTATATTCCACTTAGACATGTCCTTATGTAAAGCTATATCTTCTGCCTGTAGGAGAAGGTCTTTTACTTTGTCATAAGTACAGCTCTCCTTGCGAGCCCGCACCTGTGCAAGGAAATTGAGAATGTTTTGAGGGTCGAGTACTCTCCTTTCTTTGAAAGCGACGGGATTACCTTCAGTATCCAAGACTTTGGGCCTACCCCAGAGCCATGAATGCGCAAGGAGTGAGACCAGTAGTCGGCGTCGCGCATGATGCAGGGTCTGTTCCTCTTTTCCTCGCGAGGAAAAGAGTCTGGCCATGGATAGAAAGGCCTGTTGCGTGCGTACTCTGAGGGATCCTTCTTCAATCAACAAATCCGAGAAAGAGCCGTCCTCCTTCAAGAATATTGCAGAACCGTCGACCCATTGTAGACTCGATTGGTTATTTTCCAATGCGTCAAGCTTTGTTAAAGCTGAATCCTTTATTATCTGAGGTTCAAAGTAGACAGGCGCGCAGGCTCCTTTGTTCGGACGCATGTTATTTGCAAAGTGCAGAGGCATACGAAATCGATAGAACGAAGTGTACAAAGAACGAGAAGGACGAAGATGAGAGAAGCTTACAATCTGATCTCTAAGCTATTTATGACCTACTGATCAGCCAGTGACTAAATGTAAACCATGTCTGGTCCGGCTTTGGACCCTCCTGGCAAAGTTCTAAAGAAGGATTACTGCCGCTACACTCAGAATAAAATGTCTCATGGACGGATATACACGCGTTGGAATTATTGTGATCAAAAGCCATTGTTCTGGTCGACGGCAAGTGGCGGCGGCAATGGTACATATGTTAGACAAGTGCTCAAATGTCACTTGCGAGAGATACAAAAACATTAGGTGCTAAATCGGCACAGACATCTGAAGATAATTACAACATCCGTTGTATGGAAACCATCCGATACTGGCAGATCATAGCTGAATTTACTTGGAGCGCATGAGAAATTCATGGATATAATATACTATGAGAGCAATAGAAAGACACCTCCCATTTGCGCTGGCGATAGTAAGTAGATGCAGCTTTATCATCAGTTATCCGATACAGGGGCCGTGATTCATTGTCGCCATGAAGTCCTTAAAGTGCTTTCCGATTAATGTATCGCTATAAGTTCTAGGTTTTCGGAGTCGAGCGAACAAACTCGCTCTAGACCATCTTCAGCAGCTACAGAACAGCGGGGGGCTAATGGTCTTCCTCTTCTTGGGTACCCGCCAACCCTTGCGACGCGATGAACTTGGTTCCCTTTCCATCTACGCTGTCCGAAATTGTGATGAAACTCCCAACTTCATCCCTGTCAGGCCTTCCTTCAGGGGTGCAACGGATAATCACACTCGGGCATTGAGATCTATACGTCTGTTGCGTAAGCTTCCATAGGCTCCTCTTCCGTTTTCTTGTCCACAAAGGGTTTCGGCTTTTGGGCCTGGAAACCCTAGTCTGGAGTTCCCTGCTCAAGAATTGCTGGGGCTTCGGTCTCGATTCACTTCCGTGGGTTCGAATTTGCTTTTCGAGTCGTCGTACCCGCTCTTCTAGTCGGAGGATTCTCCTGTTCATGAAATAACTTTCAGTGTCCAAGGCCCATAGATTGGCTGGGTCCCCTTGGCCTGGAGGTGGACAGCTGTTGGCGCCAGTTGAGCTAGTTGGAGAAGACAGTTCTGAAGTCATCGAATCGAGCGCTATCCTCTACCGAGAGTACAAAACAGTAGAAAGAGGTGCAGAGAGAAGGATACAGAAGGTGGGATACTGTGATCCATTCTAACGAAAAACCGCGAGGAAATGAACTTGTTATATATAGATGTCGTGGGTCGGGTGTCAGAGGCAGGCCTGTTCAGGATAGATTTGACTCAGGATCAGAAATCTATGATAGCCAATCGGAATGGCCCTTCTTGTCACGCCGCGTTAGTGTGTACCAAACCCGGCCATCACCCTTGGCAAGAATAGAGTATATATGTACTAGCTGCTGCCTCGACCTTGTACCTAGAGGAGAAACAAAGGCCTCTATCTGCCATGGAAGAAATGCAATGCCATGGTGTAGACAAAATGCGGTTCTGAGATATTGTAGGTTCATGGGCCTATGAATGGCCTGACTATGCGGGATAGTAGAGCGGTAGATATTGCCTAATTTTTAAATCCCAGTAGTCGCTTGTGAGTGTAGAGGCTTATCGATGACTGTAAGACCTTTCATCTCTCGGTTATACTGGGCATACATGACGCCACTTTGCTGGGCAGAACATGTAACGGCATTTGTGGATGACTAGAAACCTCATTTTACTTGTTGATTCCCAAGCTCCCCCTACGATCAGCAGTAGGCGATATTAAGGGCACCCTGCCTTATTTCGAAACAAAATCGGGTTTTCTGAGAGGCCTCAACCCGCCAGACAGTTGGCGTTGATGCATTGTGCCGAAAAAGTAATGGTTTTATTGATTTTGTCTCTGGTTCAGCAGGATTCAACTCGATTGCCATGGCTGCTGGGTTTCGAAAAGCCAGTTCTGGTTAGGTACGGTGGATTAAAAGCGATGAAGTCGCACTGTCTACTTTATAAGACAGTTCCATGGAGACGAGAGCCAGCGAGAAACCGACCTAGCCCTGCATATTAGGGATGAGTAAAGAACTATCTCTTGCCGTCCCGGCTTCTATTGAAGTGAGATGTACATCACGTAATACAACGACGCACCGCTGTCCAGGCCATGGCTCCCACATCTGTGGAATTGTCTTGTAGAGTGGGTGCCACCTTTTTGGCGCCAGCTGAAACGCTTGCCCACAATTGCGGAAGACTTAAAAGATAAGGCCGCCCCAGCCGGTGGTAAACATTGTCGCATGTATGCTATCGGGGCTAATTAACTCACTATTCATTGGCAGAATTCCTCCTTTGACTCCTGCAACGTCATAGTTTTTGTTGTTTTCGTTATGGCACTACGTTTACGAAACATCATAGATTTATAAAAGCCTTTTGATCTGCTGCAGCAGAATACGCCTTCGTCTGGAGAAAGCAAGGACGACTTGAGCTGCGACTCTTGAGAGAACGGTGTTTTTAACCAAGCGTCTCCATAATAAGGGCTGCAAATGAAAATTTCCCAATAAGTATTTCAACCGCTCGAGTGTTGCGGTAGAATACACCATACCATCAGATTTCGTCTTGGCTCCCGCGGCATGCGTCAATCGGTTTCCTTCACACCGCCATTTTCATTTGCGGCCGGCTCGACTTGTAGAGATGGAAGCGGCCTTCACACATACCATCCTTGATGGACCCATTCCGATCCTCCTCCGAGTTCTTTCAACTGTCATGAACCTATCATCGAAAGCAGCGACGTCGACTCCTCCGCCATTGTGGAAACAGTTAATTAACAGCACGTCTGATAGGCCCGCGAGGAGAACGCCACTACGCCTTCGTGTATTGTCTCACATACCCGCCTAAAAATCGATCTAATTGGCTACATCTCAGTGCTCGCACACGGTTGTGTTTTGTCTTGCCTGGCAGGGCAGCAAGCAGTCTAAGTATTCTTGACAGGTATATATTCTCACCTATCCGACTACTCACCATAGCGATCTTCTGAAACACATTCAGACGTTTTTCTCAATATGGTTCTTTGTTACTTTTTCTTTCCTTTTATCTGGATTCGACAGGTCAAGGCCCCCTTCAAGAAACGGGGTTTAGCCTGCCCTTTCTATATCTATAACCCGACAATATGCCAAGGATGCTTTGCAAGCGACCTACGATCCATTAAAGATATGATTGGACATCTATTCGAATCCCATTCGCGTCCCGTGTACTGTGCGACTTGTTACAATACATTTGACGACTTGGTGAAACGCGACGACCATGCTTTGCGTAATCAGTGCCGAAAGAGTACCCCAGGCCCCTTATTCGGGCTCAGCGAGCGGCAGAAAGCGGAGTTGATGAAAATAAACTTGGATTGTACGGTTGACGAGGGCTGGCTTCGGATTTGGCATATTGTCTTTCCAGAGGAAAAGGATCCTGTTCTTCCTCCTCGCATCCAATCTCTATAGTGCTCTAATTCTGACAGAATTTATGGCCGAAGGCTGAAATGGGCCATATTTGCAGAAAGCGAGATCTTGCGGAAACCGGATGAGTCAACCTCTTCTTCGATCTGGGAGGAGAGACTGCATCAGATAGACAGAAATGGATACCAAAGGTGAACTCAGTATGAGCTAAGATCAGATTCGCAATCGCTGGATGTCAGATTTGTTTATTGAGGAGTGAACCGTGAGACGCGTAAAACAGCGGTGAAATTACCTGCCAGTATCACACTCGGTATAAGTACTGTAGTAAGACGATTCATAATCGCTGACAATGTCCTGTTCTCCCATCACCCTTCCCAACCACCTGATTCTCCCAACGCCCTGGCACTTTCTCCATTTTCACCAAAGATTGACCTTTCTTTACCATTCCCTTTTTAACGACCTGGGTCTGCTACTATACTTTGTAAGACATGTCTCTACAGCCCCATTCCGAATAACAGATTGCATACGGTAGCGGCACTGGCGAGAGGCAGCCCAGAAAGAGGAGAAAGCACCTGTTGCATAGCACTGCCTCCCTCACGGGTTTAAAACCGGCGACTTTGGTTCGTCCGGCATTCATAAAAGGCATCCTCTCCTCCATCCTCAACCCAGCAAGCCCGGTATCTCAACCAAAGTATCATGGACGCTCGACTCACTTTTGCAGAGAAGCTTGGCCATGGCCTCGCAAAGGGTATCTCCTCTGCAACTCGAAGAGCAAAGGAGATCATACTCATTTACGTCTTCATCACCGTTATTGGCGTGGTCCTTCTCTACATGAACCCAAGTCCGTCCTCTTCCTCATCCTACCTATGTCCATTTAGACTGACGTCCTTAGAACAACAAGAACTTCAACTTGCCACCAGAGGCTGGGGCGGCTTCGACGAACAACCCCGGACAGAAAAATGCTACCGCCAGGAACGAACTGCGATGATCCTCAGTTTGCTCTTCGGAGTCTTGGGCGTCGATCAGTTCTACGCTCGTCACTGGCCCCTGGCTGTATTCAAGCTTTTGACCCTTGGGGGATTCGGACTTTGGTCATTTATTGACGTAATTTTGTGGATGGTGGGTGGCGTATATGGAACACCGGGATGTCCTGGGGGAAGTTCCAAGGGGTGGCAGTACTAGGTGGGTATTGGCCGCTGCGCTTCAGGATAAATGACGAGCTAGAGGCGGTTGAATCATCAGTCATCTGTCAGACGTGGTTGCGCAGTTACGTTTGTATTTTGCGACTTGGGAGTTTCTATGAGCAGCTTGGCTTGGGTTGACAAGTGTATCGGCCAGTAATCGACTTGGCTTGGGGTAGACACTTTGTAAATAATGGCTTAGTCTACATTACACAGTAAGGTGCGGATTCAGTGTCAGTAACTTAGTATAAGATGTTTGCCATGAGAAGATAAAAGTAGACTAGACACTGCGGTTCGGATGGAGACCACTGACATGGCATAAACCCGTTCACTAACGTCATTTTCAGGAGAATCAAGGACTACAAGTGAACAGTGCGTCTCGCCCAGGCCAGGAATAAACGCTAAAACTACCAAAGCCCAAACTCCAGAGGCATAGATCGTGGTTACCATGGTCGGGGGCCGAGACTCACAAGACGCTGTTACCGCTGTGAGAAAGCAAGGCTGAAATCGGCACCGGCTATGTCGCGAACGGCAAATGCCTTATCCGTTTTGGGACACTTCTGAAAATATTTTGGAAGTCAACTACGAACGCGGAACCCGCACCATACTGTAGAATTGATGCTGACTCGCAATCTCGTCGTGCCATACGCGCCAGGCCGTTTGACAACGCGAATTGGCATCCCTCCTTTGTGCAAATTAAAAGACAGGCAGCAGTATCATAGAATAAATCAAGCCTTTCCAGTAGCGGTAACTTATTGTTGGTCATTCCAAGAAGGCATACGTAGTACACTAGGATATTCGGGAGCTAATATTGGCTGTCTTCCGGATCAGGCAGGATTAGGGTCGTACTATTGTCAGACATTACGTGTATTCGGTCCATTGATCCAGATTTGTATATTCATCTTGTATTATGTTCAAGTTCTGCCCCTTAGAGGTTTTACCATTTCGGCTGTAATCTTAAAGTATCCCTGCTTGCACGTGACACCCAGTGCCTGTTCAACAACTATGGGGGTAGAGCAGTAGTAAGTGGAAGGAGAGATAAGATGTACGATAAAGGAAATCCAAAACATCAATATGTGTACAGGCCAGATTGTTTTAACTTGTCAAATTATAAAAGACATGATATGTGCACAGACCAATTTCAGCACTTTTTGTTGTAATTCATCGAATTACGACCACGACTGCGTACAGTAGTAGGAAGGTGGAATTCCGGGAGTAATAGAGGGTCTTGCCCGAAGAGATTAACAACTATCTGATTCAAAGCCTTGTACGTAGTCCAATCTAAGAAATCTCTCTAATCATTCCAGATACCTGCGTCTTTCATTTGCTCTTGCCATCCGCGTGTAACAAGCATTCCTGCAGGGCAGCAATCAAAGGTGAAATTCTGGAAGCTGAACCCGAAATGCTCTTTATGACTTCACGGAGATGAGGGTTACCTGTATTTACGCCATTAAGGACATACTGAAAGATCAGCCGTTATATAGATACTCCCTCCATGACCTGGAAGGTAACGCCTGCATGCATATGTAGAGCTGATGTGTGCCGAGTCTTAAATACGCCGCTGGTGGCGTGGGGCTTCCCTAATTAAACTAACCAACAAAGGTGTAGCGCTTTACTCTATAGGATAGAGAAGGCGTTTCTTCCAAGTCCTGCATCTACATTAGTAGCTCTTTTCTTCCTTGATTTTGATCACCACATAAATGTTGGTCTTGATAGGAATGAAAAAGAACCATTGTAGCGGTAAACCACGAAGCCAGTCAGGTATTTCTTCAGTTCCCTTCAGTTATCAATATCGTTATCTAACAGCATTCATGTAGTAACCGACATTGTCTTAGTTTGCTTTTCAAAGGCCACAAACAAGGGGAACAAGAGCGATGAATGATGCACGCCGTGTCAGCAAAACAGACGATGGGGACACAAGAATAATACCCTATGCGAATCTCAAAGATCATCTTGCTGGCACAGAGGGCAAGAAACCCGTGAGATTCCTCATCCTGCAGATGTCTGCAGATGTGGAAAATCCTACAAAACTCCCACTGCTACAGCACAGGTGGGAAAGAATCTTCGAGAAGTGGTGGGGGCGACGGCGCTCTGTCGTTGACAGGTTTATCGAGAAATCTCGCCCGAAACCTCATTTCAAATTTGCTGTTGCTCTTTGCTCCTCTAGAGTACGTACTCATATGCGTGCGGTTAGGGCGTACTTTCTGTTAGATTTCGCTCATAGTCCAGCTCCTATCGATACGCTGAGGGGCGAAATTCAGCGGGGGATAGGTACTTGGGAATGGCCAGATACTGTGGCTCTTGGTTATGGAGAACACAACGTACAGGAGCATGTGGTAATGTTGCTGTCAAAATTGGATTTCATGTCCGACCAAAGTCGCCCCGACTTTCATCTTTTTGGGGACGAAGAGTTGAAGGACGCAGTCAGGGAGATTCGAAAACAGGAACAGCCCGCCGAGGGACGTTAGGAACTATATTCATATGTCAAGCTAGACTTGTATGGTGAGACTAGTTTCTGAATCGGTCACATTGATATCGTTGGTATAAGAATAGAAGGGATCTGTTCCGTGTGATAGGAATACAAGTGTTGTTATGCTTGTAACTGGTGACAGTTTTTGTCTCGGTCTTGTACTTGGTGGTTGGAGGCTTGTAACTGGTGACAGTCTTGGTGTTGGTCATGGGGGGCTTGTAGGCTGGCTTAGTGACAGTGTGAGTGACCGTAGCTGTCACGGTCTTGACCCTTTCTCCATAACCATTTCCGTAGTCACCACCAAGGCTGGCAAAGACTAGCGGGAGAGAAAGTAGAGGAGCGATCAAGGTAAAGATTTTCATGTTGTAAAGTGGAGCAAAACTCTTGAATATATGATTCGAGCGTGTGGAGCCGTTGAAACAGCGGAGGGGAAGCTCGAGCCTGCAAGTCCAAGCGTGCAGGATCTTCTGTGAGCATCAGGGGATAAAAGGAGACCTTTATACCACTTGTTGCTTACATGCTTCCGATACGCAATGGAGATATTACTCCCATATCTCGAAATATGAGATGTACAAGATGAATACCAACTTGACTTAGGTTCACATCTTACCACAAGAACTCAGATTGTGTGGCTCCCTCAATAAAATACACAAGAAGGTTATTTTAAGCAACTGTCCTTGGTCAATGGCTGCCTGTCTGACGGAGCAGGCTACCAATAGCTGTTGTCGGAGCTACAATACACCATAGGCGCAGGGCGTGAGGATTTCCCAGCCATCCACGGTGACGGTACAGTCAATCTCAGGACCATGTACCCGTTAAACGCTAGCGATCCGCCATTGCAAGGGGTGAAACAAAGAATGGAAAGCAGAAGTGCGGAAAGTGAACCTGAAATTGGCCGTGCACTAGTAGATGCTATGGGATATGTGTTACTTTGCATATCACCACCAATGTGCCATCCACGGCCGTCTAAGCGGTGTCGCAGTGACTATACAAGAACACTATTACCTGATATCGTATCATGAGTCTTGAACTAAGTACACTGCGTAGAGTCACATGAAAATCTTATTGAGCTCTAGACCTTTACTGCCCGGAAGCTATTTATGAGAACTTTTGAACTTTAGGTATACAGGATACTAATTCAATACACTCGTTCGCAAAGTATTATAAGATGCCAGCGGCGTTGAGTTCTGCTGCATACAGTAATTTCTAAATTGTCAGTCGTCTTTTCATTGCCTCTGTGTTTAGCGAAAGGCTTGACATTGGGCTACATAGGCATCAAGTTCACATATGTGGCGGTCCCCTTAGGATAGCAGCACGAGGGGCAGGATTACAGCTGATAACAAAAGTCATACCTACCCTGGATAGTCCAAGTACCTACTTTCTAGGTCTTTATTTCTAGGTCTGTAACGAAGCCCTATCACTTGCTATTTCGGCTTCAATCGTATCCTCTCCATGACAACAGCCGTTAAGATGGGATGGCTTATGTTCTGAAGCGGTGCTGTAGGCTCACTTCGCAAGATTACCAAGCACTACATGATGTCGGCGGAGCGTATTGAGGGGTTAAGTTCAGGCTTATGTCAAATCTGGGTACAGCATGCTTTGATTCAACACGACAGCAAATGCTACCATCTGCGTCGTGCTCTACATATAATCATCTCTATTCACCAAATAGAGGCCTGTCCTCTCTGAAAGGGATTTGGATATTTTAGGTATCCCTCAATTTCCGTTCTTATGCTGTATCGTTTCTCATCCTGGGCATTTGGCACCTGACGTTAGGCATTCCCATACCAGGCTGCTTCCAATTCGCTATTTTTGGAAATATTGCAATTTCATGATTATAATACGGGCAGAAGGGAATTTAGGTGTATATGGTTATTCACTAAATCATATTTCTTCAGGATCTTATTTTGAAGTACTTCTCTGGAAGGTGGTTCACGTATTCACTGCGCCTCCTTCAAAACCGTGGTCGAACTACAAAAAGAATTGGAACGCAGACGTGAATACAAATCATGAAAATCTTTCCCTTCGTTCCCTCTATTCTCAGTCTCGTAGTTTCAGCGCAGTTGCAGGGTATAACGGAGATTGATTGGCCAAAGGAGTGCGGACACGCGTCGGAGTCGTTTTACCCTGCCATACCAACCGCCAAGCCTCCCGTAGCGGAGGCACCCCAGGTGGCTTCTACGCAAGTAGAGACTCCCCATTCACTTCTCACCCATGCCCCGGTAATCCATGATAATCCATCTCTCCCCCCTGCCGAGTATGCCGCCCAGAATGGACCATTCTCTAACCCTAACGTTTACCCACCTCACCCCGAAGCCTCCGTAAGTGGTTACAGCCAGCGGGAGCAATCGCCTGAGCCCCACAGTACGAATGAAAAGCACGATGGTGATGTGCATTTTGGCGACATGACTCATTATGAGGTTGGTGTAGGGGCTTGCGGTCAGGACTCGACTGGGCAAGGCGACACTGGCAACATTGTAGCACTCTCAAAAATCTTATTCGATGCGGCCAAGATCGATACCAATCCCAATAATAACCCGCTATGTGGTAGAACTATCATTATCAAAGGTTCCAACGGCAAGGTTTCTCATGGTATCGTCTTAGATCAATGCGAAGGCTGCAAAATGAGTGATATATATGTCAGCCACAAGATCTATAAAGAAATTTGGGGGAGCCTCGACAAGGACGGCACCGATATCCAGTGGTGGTATAGTTAACCAGGGTCCCTGATGAAAAGTTATTGCTTTGGGAATAATATCGGGCGAAAAGGACGGAGGATTCGGTGATGATTTGCTTCACCATCAGTTTTTTGGTAGGAGACGCCATATGTATCATAAGGATTCCTTTACTTTGACCTGGACTGTCTCTCCGTTCAACCATTGTCAACATTATTTGTGGTTAGTTCAGCATCACTTTTATCGTGTGAAACTTTCTAAGAAATCTTTTCCTCCCAAATGCCAGCAAACATATGGTCTGTACTAGAGTAACTTCATTCTAACTAGTATATACAGCTACTTACAGCTCCAGTTTCTATAGTCTTCTTTTCTTTTCTGTTACCCACTTGCTAAAGTCGAAAATTGCTGGGACTCGACGGAAAACTGAAAATGAAAGCGACTCTACCACGAACAGTCTAAAGTCACGGCTACTCATACACGGAAGGCGCAACCGCAGGGGTAGCTGCATCGTCATAACCTTCCTTATTGGCGAGGAGATCCCTTACATATGCTATGTTACATACAATTCAAATCGTACCCACTTTGGTGTTTCCAGCCGAAAAGGAATTCATGAACGTGATATTCTTTCCTGCATATACCCAAGTGCTAAGTAGATACCTGGTCCGGCAAGGAACTCCCTGGCATACCATCTCTTCCACCAAAGCGGCGCCTTTCCTAAAAAAGCTTCAGGGGTTAGCAGAATCCAGGATATCTCAGGAGAATCCGAAAGTCTAATGCCGAGAACTATGACAGCTAGAGAAGCCTCTTAACGTCTGGTTGTACCAAGAGATACAAGTAGCTAACTTGAGATGGGGATAACCTATCTAAGGACGGTGTTGCAGTGATTGGATGTCTGCCAGTCCATGACCATGGGAGGCCGTGGCCGGGGGCGACAGAAGAGACAGAACGTGGTGGGTCTGACATAACAACGCATAACGCGGCTTCTGATTTTCTCTAGTTACTGTTCACGTGAAATATGTCGCTTCGGTCAAAACCTTGGTTTCGTGGTGCGTTACTGTAGCTATCGATCCAAATCTATTACTAGGGTTGCGGTTGCTTCCGGTCTGAAGGTGGTGACCTATGACTCATGTCCAAAGTGGTAAAACTGAAGTCTGTTAAATGTTAAATCTTTTTATTGTTACTGGCGTACTTGTGAAAAAAGGGTTTTTTGTGATAACTCCCTCAGCCGATGGTAAGGTCCAGAATGGTAGAAATGGATTGGATCTTTATTCTCATTGCCTTTCATCCGTTGCTGCGATCTAATTGGCCACAGTTCCGCCCTGACAGTATCCTAATAACCGGCATTGTGAAACGACGGATCAGTTGTAATGGCGAAAGGGTAACTATGGTTCTTAGATAATACCAATCGAGCAAGCCTGCTTTAACCCACTACAAGTATGAACAAAGTAACGTTCCTCCTTTCATAGCACGCAGCATTGCAGCAGAAGGATTTACACTCTCGTTGGCGGCAAAGTCTCTCTTATCCAGCTAAAAACACAGCCAGCGGCAACATGAAGTCTTCATCATTTGAATCATCGTCTTCTCTGTCGCTAAAATCCGCAAGCGACGTGCAACTAACAAGTATCGTCGATGGAAACTCTCAAGAGGCTGACATTGGGACTGTCACCTCTAAGCAACTTCTTCGAAAGGTTGCTGCAATCGCATACCTATGCGGCGTGAGCGTTACCAGTAGCGCAACCAATGGCCTCATAGTCATTGGACTCCCTGAACTGACAGAAGATCTCCGTCTCCCTCCGTCTCTCGCCTTCTGGCCATCGTCAGTTCAGGGACTGGCCACTGCATCAACGCTGCTGCTCGCGGGTGCTATTGCTGATGTCGCGGGACCACGGCCAGTGAATCTGCTGGGATGCATGTTCAATTGTATCTTCATGCTTACCTGTGGACTGGTCAAGAGTGGCGAGGAACTGGTTATTTTGAGAGCCTTACAAGGCGTCGCCACTGCGTTGCACTTGTCTAGTTCTGTGGCCCTTGTGACTAAAGTGCAGCCGCAGGGGCGAGGACGCAACTTATCCTTTGCTTGCCTGGGATTAAGCCAGCTGTTAGGTTTCTCAGCTAGCCTAGTTGTCGGCGGTATATTGATCGATACTATTGGATGGCGATCGGGATGGTATTTCTGTGGAGGCCTTACCTTGTTGCTCCTCGCCATCGGGTGGTGGGCCTTGCCAAGAACCTCATGCCTCAGCGCATCACGAAACACACTGCAAAGTCTGCAAGTGCGAGTCGATTGGGTTGGCGCATTTCTCGCATCGGTCTCTATGAGTCTACTGACATACTTTTTGGGGTTCGTTGCCGTATATCCCTCTCCATCTGTGTATCTGCTAACTAGAAAACAGCGTCATAAGCACCAATGTAGATCGAATTCGTTCTCCAGAGAGCCTTCTTTCCCTCAGTCTCAGCATGATAACAGCAGTGTTGTTTGTTTGCTGGATGCATTCTCGAGTCAAGAATGGCCAGGTTGCTCTCATCCCGAATGAGCTCTGGAAAAATCCTTGTTTTACCAGTGTCTGCATCACTGTGGCCCTATCGTTTGCTGTGTTGAACTCTCTGGACCTCGTGACGAGTCTTTAGTAAGTTCAAAAATGGACGACAGTCAAGAACCTCATTCGACTAACGGCACCTCCTAGTTTCCAAGAAATCGAGCATCTCTCAGCCCTTGAAGCAGCTATACGCATGCTTCCGAGCACTGTGGTTGGCCTCACCCTCAACATCACTACTGGTCTTGTAGTTCACAAGATCTGTGCTAACTGGCTGGTCGCTCTCGCTTCCCTCCTTTCCGCTGGCTCCCCTCTGTTAATGGCTGTCATCCAGTCGGACTGGCCATACTGGAAGTGCGCTTTTCCCGCACAGGTCCTCATGCCGTTCTCTGTTGATGTTCTTTTCACAATAGGCCTTATCATTATCACGGAGGTTTTTCCCGAAAAAAAGCAAGCAGTCGCTGGTGCTGTTTTCAATACCGCTGCGCAACTTGGCAATACCATGGGGCTGGCTGCCATGCAAATCATCTCAACATGGGTCACAAAACAACAAGAGAAAGTAAAATCCCCGACACAGGCTCTGATGGAGGGATACAGAGCGACATTTTGGACTATGTTGGCCCTCTTGTTGGTCTGTACCATTGTTGGAGCAATTGGCCTTCGTAAAGCGGGCAAAGTTGGGTCAAAACATTATTAAGATGCCAGTCCGACTTATGGGGATGATGGATTTTTGTGCATCCAAGCGAAAAACAGTACACCGGATAATAGGTGGCCAATACTTGAATCAGATCTAATTGCGCGATCGTTTCAATTGTTAGGCACAGTGACAGCCTCGGTAATTCTATTTCTGACGGGGCAAGAACGCACGATGAGAGTGTTACGAAAGCTGGGCTAAAGCCAGTCGTTATACGAGATCGAATCCATAAGATCACAATGTTGTCGAGGTGTCTAGCCTTCCCTGTTCACTATGAAGTTCCTGAAAGCAGCCATGGGGCCTGCGTAGATGTTACGGCAATAATACTAATCTCTCACGTATTGAGTCCGAGCCGTGATGCGGAATATCCTCCGGGCTAGAGTAAATGTTGCGCTAGCAAACGGCATTAGCAAAAGTGATAAATACCCATGGAGTATCCACTGGCGGAACAACAGAAGTCTCTTCCTGAGTTCCTTGTCATCGAGTTTTGGGAAACTTGATCATGGACGCTTCTATCTTCCTGGCCGTCCTAGGGTTACAAGGAACTCGTTGAAGCCCGAAATAAATGGAAAGGTGAGCTGAAGAACAAGGAGGCGTTTTCCTTTAGCGAGGCTATTATCAAAGCTCCGGTGAGATTGAGCACAATCCATTGTTTCACACCTTTGATAAGTTGAGAGACGGAGCCGCGCTGCGGTGTGAGGAGTTTAGCCATGTGCACGCAGCATCGAGACCCAAGTCTGAACAGACTTCTGGTCTGTCAGCCGCTGGTAGAAGGAATACCTAGGTTAGAGATGGCGAGGCAACGAGCCCAAAGTCTCAGTCAAGGTCCACGTTAGAGTACTTAGTGATCGGATAAGATCGGCTCTCTAGACTTGAGAGTTTTTGTTTTAGCTTTTTTAAGGACAAGTTCCCTATCCGTAGGGTTGCTATTCCAAGCTCCAGCCTACATGTTAGCTTTTCTGAAATCTTCAAAGTTTGCAACGTACAATTGCGTCAAAGGAGTCGGAAAAATAGCAAATGCACGAACAAACGTAAAAGCTATTGGTAGCTTGACAAGATTAGTACATCGCCAGGGCGTATGAATGTATCCTTCTTGGACACGGGTTATATTTGGCTTATCCAACAAGCTTCGCTCAAAGGAGCAACAATATTATAATATTATATGATGCAAAAGAACTGACGGGTCTGCCCCTTTGGTCTTTGTTTCACAGAGCAGACTTGCGATATCACCTACAACGAGTGTCTCGAGATTATGCTTGATTTAAAAGGCTAGTTTTTAAATGCCCTTATTGAAGAGACATTGCTTATGAGATAGCAGATGACATTGTTAACGATCTGGACTATCTCCTCAATTTCGTTGGAAGGATGACAGACTACAGCGAGCCTGATCTTGTTTATCTTCTCGAGCACCTTGTCTCGCTCAACTATAAAAGTCTACCTAAGTCTCGCTGCAAAGCACCGGTCACTAATGAATCGTGGGGTAGAGCGGCTTGTCAAAAGCGCCGGCTACAAAAGCTCAAGGGTCAGAAGCCTTACTACGAGGCCAGTCGCGCACTGTACAAGTGCTCAATTTGCGCAAACGTATTTCATACGTGGAGCGCCGCTGCTCAGCATGGCAAGGAGACTCACTTTGGTCCAGTAGCAGTGTATTGCATGCTATGCGGGTATCGATTACCAGTCTCCAGAAGAAACCAGCACGAAAGTTTCTGTGGGTGGAGGATCTTGGATGGAGACCCAAATAAACCCAGCAGAATCTGGCTCTGCTGCCTCCAGAATCTGCTTCGTTTGACAAAGCGGGAAGTTTGTGAATTGATAGATATGTGTGACTTTCTCCGTCCTGATGGGCGCTGCAACACAAGAGGTAAGCACTGTCCTGGTGATACAGTTACAGTGATCTGATCCTTTCCTCCTGTTACAGCCCTGGCGCTTTACTTCTTTCAACAGCTACGGCGACTTGCCGAAAATTCGAAGGCTTCCAAACTCGAACCATCATGTAAACTAGATGAAGGACAAGAATTAAATCCATGTAGCCAAATCGATAACGAGATCCTAGCAGGAACAAAAGGAATACGAGACGTCTTTAACTGGGTAATGCAAGATAAGCCGATCACAAGCCGAAAATTACTGATTTGGGACCCTGGTATGTTCAGCACGCCTAATGACGAGTTGTATCACGAATTTTATCCGCCATTGTCCAATGCTCAAGAGTACAAGTGGATCAGACTTGTAGAACGTCAATTTACCTTCTTTACTCTAACGTACAATCCTTGCCGTCGACTGGAACAAAGGCAAACTAGGAAATCGATAGCTGGCAGCACTGACGTTGCACTTCGAGAGGGAGCCGGTCGGGCGTGGCGCGGCGCCCGAATACCTAGACAGCGTTACCCCGGGCGTTATGATTGGTGTCGTCCACTTTCTTAGTGCTATTCTCGTATTGACTGTAAAATTAAGACTACGGCGCTTTGTCGATGGCATACTAATAAGGCTTAGATTTACATGAATTGGCATAATTCATCTTGATATCAAAACTTGAAAATGTATTAATATACAATACTTCCTACACAAAGTCCCTTATTTTCATGAAATAGCTTCTTCATCTTCCACTGAAAGACGATTCCTTAGACAACGCCGCATACTACAAAGCATGGAGATTCGGCTGATTGATCCTGGCTTGACCATGTTTGAGAGTGATCCTCATCGGGAATGCATTGCAAATCTGCGATATTCCGCCCCAGAAGCCATGTTATCGCTAAAATCGTCGTTCTCTCGTGATATCTGGAGCATAGTATGCACTCTTGTCGAGTTTGCCACGGGCAAGGTACTCTTCCGCTCTGATCAACGCACCAAAGCTGAGTATCTGGCTGTGATAGAAGGTTTCACCGGATCTATAATCGAAGACTGGGAATGTCGGGCCATTGATGGAGAGTACAGGGGCAGGTTTCGAATGCTCTGCAGAAGTCCACTGCACTTGCACCGCGATAATATGAGAGGGACAAAGAACATTGACGTTAGCGACTACTAGTCGATGATAACATGAATTGAGCTAATACATAAGAGCAAATCATTCCCAGAAAAAACGCTTTCTCCAGAGAATTCGCCGATCTAATGAAAAAGGTTTTTGTGCTTGATCCTGCGAATCGTAGCTCTGCAAAGGAGGCCTTACAGCATGATCGCATTACAAAATATGGCTCCACTGAATGATAACTACGATCCCTAATGTTTTGTGATTTTGTGATGAAGTGGCTTGTTTTAGAGTTGTTGACTTCCCTTGAAAGTAAAAGCATGTCGTCCCTGGCCTCTAAATCTACCTAACGGAGTGGACGAATTATAGGCTTCGATGAAGCGTGAGCACACAAATTCGTTGTTATGGTTTATACCATGTCAGTACTTCCATAGCTCAGACCCTCAGTATTGACTGCCTTGCAAGAGCATGTCTGTTTTCATTATTATATTCTTTCTCGCCTCAGCTTGTGGCTAAACGCTGGGAGAACGGTCTTTCCATAAGCGACAGACACTTAGCCCATGGTATTTGCATTAATTAATAATGCAGCAGTGTTCAAGCACCATTCCATATGTGTTCGAAATTGGATTTGTCTTCAGAGGCCTTTCGCACTAGGCCTACGCAGCACTTAGCGACTAATTATTTTCTCCGCATCGTCGCTGCATCCGTTTCTTCCATTCTTTATAACCAGAGCTTTTGTACTCAGTTGGGAAGTCTTACGCCATGCTTGATAGATTTATATGTTAATAGCAATCGTAAAGTAGTGTATATTGTATTAGCCATGAGTCACTCCCATTTTTCAAACCTCTCTACGCTATGTGTAAAAGTTCCGATTAATTATGAATGAAGTCACACCTGCTGGATATCAACTTGTCTTAGCTGGGTATCAACTTCTTTTTTATTAAAGCCAGTAGCTATTCTTAGGTGTATTATTAAGTTTGGCCCTGACGTAGGCCAGTGCAACCATGTGCTGTGTTAATTTATCCCTTTGTCTCTGTCGCCGTTATCCTTTAAAGATAATTTTAGCTTTCCATGCTGCGGCATCTAGTAAACGACTTTCCTTCGCAGTAGTCTCCCGCCATTCCATATTATAGGCATACCCATCTGCTACTTTCCCCCTGGGCAACCCATCCCCATTTTATTCTTACGATGCAGCATTTTGTCAAATCTACGAAGGATTGACTTAACCTCAGTCAAGAGATTCTGTATAGTTGATCGTTCCTAGTTCTTATGATATCATCAAGTTGTGCCCGCGCCGCCTCCCAGCGGAATATTGTAGCCATACCAGATGGCCCGCATCTTCTTGTTATGTACATTGCTCGAAGCATTGGGACATGCCTTTCGAAGCCATGGTCTGCAAAGGCCAGGGGCTCCCTAGAACAGTGTTTATCTATTATCGTAAAGCGAGCAATCTGATTCGTATGTATAGACTCGACTGTAATTGTTGAATGCCTCATAACATTCTGGCAGCACTGTACTTGGCTGTCCAAGGAGCATAACCTCTTTGGGGGATCAGTATGGCACAAGAAAGAGGAGCGTCACAAATCAGACCGTCTCTGCCTTTTTGCCTGGTATACTGGATAGATTATAGTAGAACCATAATACAAGCCGTCACCAAGAAATGGAACGTTGTGTAGGTATCATCTCGGCAAGTTATCTGGCTTTTCTACTACTTAGTGGGCCCTATGCATAAGAGCCAGCCGCGGATTGATCACGAATAAGCGAGATTTAATAATAACTGCAATGGAATGGCTTATTGTAGTGTATCTATGTAACGAAGGTTCATCAAATCTTGTATTTTCGTTTTAATTATCCTCGTAGGGCTCCTTTTCTGGTGGTTCTCAAGCTGTTTGTACAAGTACTACATGTACTATCTTAGTCGTATCTACTTTTACATTCACCTGTATTTTGGCTCCCTTCGATCCTAATGCATAACTTGCGTACCACGAGTCTATTCTCGACTGCTGGTAAAATCCAATGGCCCAGGAAAGACCAATTCACTTGATTGACGAAAGCCTGATTCCCCATCGTGCTGATGAAGCGCATATAATATAGATATCCGCTTCTGTAGCGCCGGATAAATGTGATTCTAGGTCATTCGAGCTGTTGCTGCTTATTGGGTGGGGGACGTTGAACCCGACCTTCGCTTTCCCATTTGTGTATCGAGCCTTTATGATACTTATGCTACAATGTCTCACAATAATTGGCTACGCAAAAATATTTCGGTGGTGGGCATCACGTTGTTTATAGCTTTTTTGTTTACGTTCCATTTAAAATCATCAAATAGCATTTGGACTAATAGAGTTCAAGAAAAACCCTTCTTTGATGAGCAACAGTCTCATATATCAACATCGCCTAAGAAAGATTATCAACAAAAAACTCAAAATGGGTATCACAGTTCTTTGCCCGACCGAGGCGATGGTGCATCTCTTGAAGGTAAATCCGATTATCGACTGCTCACAAGTCTTCGGAACAACATGGGTTTCTATAACAAGATAGATGCACGGCAGACTGGCTATCAAATTATGAATCCAACGGTACTGGAACTTCCCCGCGGTGGGAATAGCAGCCATGACTTTCTCGTCATAGCACGCACGAAACACATTGCGAAAAACATTCACCGCAAACAATATCAATTAGCACGCCAAGTCGCCACATTTGCAAACCTCACGTACGACAGCTTTGGGCGCCCGCTGCTGAAAACTGGTAAATGGTCCAAGCTTCTCGTTGAGGACTTTGGAGACCCTGAACATCACTGCAAAGGACAGCCTAATATAGACAAATACATAGGCCCAGAAGACATGAAACTCTTCTGGACACGAACTGGTGAACCACTACTTATTTTTACTCATCAAGTCAACGACAAGAACATGTGCCAGGGCCAGTTCCTGATTGATGTCCGTGCCGCCCTGGTTGAACTTGAACAGGTTCTGGGTCCCGAATTCTCATCTCTTCTACCG
>NC_030988.1:631773-642814 GCF_000149955.1 Fusarium oxysporum f. sp. lycopersici 4287 | reverse complement strand
AGCTTCTTCTCATGGCGGAGCCCGGCCAGCTGTTCCGCTGGATATCCAATGACGAGCCCGTAGAGTTGGTCCTTGGCGCGAAGGATCATCGGTCGGCTGTTGAGGAGCCATATCCAGCTACAGCCAAGCCTGGCGAGACTTGGCATAGCAGGAAAAGTATGACATGTGTACACGACGTTATGCTCCACGATGAGCATGTTCACCAGAGTACACCTATGTTAACCCTTACTGTCAGATATTAAGGTGAATCGTGTATATTTCTTGATTCTTTCGCAATCGAAGGACCATTGAGACCTTATATCTTTGACTGGTTCCTTCTAGGACTTGAGTCCTAGAAAGTCCTAGATGAAAGTCCTACGATCTAAGTTTAGGGCGTCAAACTTTAATCCTGAACCTTAATCCTGAAGTTGAGGGTGAACCCTCCAACATTCAACACACCCCCTCAGGCTCAATAGGTCCCAGTTGAGCCTGCATTTCCTAGGCAGTCTTCTATCCTCTGGAGCCTTGCTTCTATTCCTTCTTGCTTCCGGCTCTGCTGCTGTCTTTCCTGAATATCTTCCAGGCCAAGTTGATAGAGGAAGCGGTTCCATCTGCCTGCCGGCAGGGCCTTTGTTAATCCGTCTGCGATCATATCCGTTGATTTGGTGTATTTGACTTGAATTCTCCCTTCTTGGACCTCCTGTCTCAGCCAGTGGTTGTGAATATCCACGTGCCGCAACTTAGTCTTCAAAGTAGCGATTTCGGCGGTCACAAGGTTGATAGTTTGAGTATTGTCGCAGTCGATACGGATAGTCGGATCATCCATCTGAACTGTAAGCTCTTTCAACAGCCGACTCACATAGAGGGATTCCTTAGCAGCCTGTGCCAGGGCTAGGAGCTCTGCCTCTGTTGTGGATGTGGTGACTGTGTCCTGCTTGCTAGCTCTCCAGCCGATCAACCCGTCGAATAGTCGGATAGTGTACGCTTGGGAGCTTTTCCGATCAAGGGTGTTATCGGCAAAAGAAGCGTCACTAGCAACTGTAAGACCTCCGGGCCCTCCGAATCGTAGGGCTCGGTGCCTTGTGTGTGAGAGGTAGTGGATAACGCGGTCGGCGGCGTCTTGGTGTTCTTGGCCAGGGTTGACAAGAAATCGGGCCAGCCTGGAGGCGGCGAAAGCTATGTCAGGCCGGGTGTTAACGGCGATATAGAGGATCGAGCCGACTTTACGTTGATATCGTTGAAGTTCTGCCGGGGTTGCTAGTCCTGTTTGAGGTCGTAGCTCTGTTTGAGTCATTGGTACTGTAGATGTTCCCTTGTTAGCTAGATTTGCGATTTTGTCAATGTAGGCTGTTTGAGATAGCCAAATCTTCCTTGCAGGTCGGTCCCGTATGACTTCCATTCCTAGGAACCATTGCACGGGGTCTCCGCCTGTTAGTTTGTATTTTGATCCAAGCTGTCTAGTCAATTCATCGGCCTTGTCTTTCCGGGCCTTCCTGTAAGCGATGATAACATCGTCAACGTAAAAGAAGAAGAGGACTCCTTCCTTCTTGAAACAACAAGGTTCGTGAGGAATCTGTGTGTAGCCTAACTCTAGGAGGGTCTTCGAGAGTTCTTTCTGCCATAGCAAGGGAGAGGCTCGTAGTCCGTACAGGGCCTTGTTGAGCTTCAGGATAGTTGCTGTTTTCTTATACCCCGGGGCCATGTGCATGAAAATATCCTGGTCAATTGGGGCGTTTACGAAGGCGTTGACCACATCGTATTGGACCATCTCTAGGTCAAATCTGGCCGCAATGGCTATCAGGGTCCGGAAAGACCTTCCGGCTAGGGTAGCTGCATATGTTTCTTGCAACCTTCCCTTAGCTTGTTGGTCTCCTCTGACCACTAGCCGTGCCTTGCATTTCTGAAATCGGCCGTGTTTATCGAACTTGTAAACGTATACCCACATACAACCAAGGACTTGTTGGTCAACGGCGCAAGCGTCTTTCTTTCGAATCTCAGTCCAGGACCTCATTTCCTTGTGACTCTGAAGGTGGCTTTCTTCAGCCTCTTGAAAGAGCATTCCAAAAGGGTGATGCTTTAGGTCTTGATGTTTCGTCGGGGGCGGCGGTAGAGAGTTTCGATGCATTTTCACCCCTTGTCGGAGCTTCCGTTCAATTGAGGTCTGGAGAGGGGACTTTGTTCCGGCTAGGAAGGCTGCTTGCCACGAGACTGTTTTGTTTCCTTCGTCTGATAAGACCCTGGAGCTGTGCGCTAGTAGCGCTGACAGTGGTGTGACTGGAGGTGTTAGAAGGATATCAGAGTCTTCTGACTGTTTAAGGCCGTTTTCTAGGGCAGTCGCCACGATGCAGTCTTCTGTTTCGTCTGTAATAGGGCTGCTTTCGTCTGCTAGGGTGGTTGTTGGAAGGACCACTTCAATACAGTCTTCAACCTGTTCGGCTTGTTCGTTGTCGTCTTGTTCCGGCAGGGAGGATCCTTGTACGAACTTGGCAACTTCTTCTAGGTCAGCTTCGAGTAGTTCATCTTTGAAGCTTTCCCAGTCTCCGTTGCAGCCTTCGTCTTCATTAAATATGACGTCTCGAGTATTGACTATCCGGTTGATCGTGGGGATCCAGATCCTATAGATATTTGAGGACCTATATCCCACTAGGAAGCCGATCCAACCTTTGGGCTTAAGCCGCATCTTGCGATTGACCTTCTGCTGGGCATCTGAGGTCATTGCATAGGCCTTGCAGCCAAATGCCCGTAGGTGTGTTTGATCCGGCTGTTTCTTCGGCTGTGGAATCCCTGCTGCTTTGGCTGATGCTGTATGCAGTTGATCATATGGCGTTTTCCAGCCTGATGCGTAGTTCGGCGTTCGGTTGTACAGATAAACTGCTGTCCTTCCAATTTCTGGCCACAGCTGGTGAGGAAGCTTTGCGCCTGTTCGCATAGCCCTTTCCTTGTCCTTGACTACACCCCCTGAGCGTTCGGCACCCCCATTCTGGGCTTGTGTGTATGGGGCCGAGGGCTCGATGATGATAGCTCTATTCCTCAGGAAGTCTCCGATTTTCGGCTTGATCTCCGTGATCTCGTTATCGCATTCGATGACTTTGACCTTGAGGCCGTGTTGGACTTCCAGATGACTTAGGAAGGATTTGAAAGCGGTGATAACAGCTTCTGTCGTCCGGGCTGTGAGGTAGTAATCCCAGATGTAACCCGTAGCTCGGCAGGTTAACAACATCTGTGAGGTATAGCCGCCTATGCCTTCTTGGTAGTCATGGAAGTCAATAGCGATACGCTCGCCGGCCTTCTGATCGGATTGTCTTGGGGCTCGTCTGATTTGTCTCTTGATCTTCGATATGCCACAGGCGTCGCATTCAACAGTGGCTGGTCCTCGTATTCGCACCCCTTGAGAGGCCGAGATAAGATGTTCCAGAGCTTGTGGTCCCGGGTGCCCTAGGCGACTGTGCCATCGGATAGCTTCTCCCGTCAAAGGGGCTCTCTTTGTGTGAGAGCTGAATCTGTGGGCTGCAAAGGCTGCTTTTGGGAAGCTTTCTGACTGGTATTCGACGACATACTGGCCGTATAGGTCATGGATTGTGCATGCAATCGTTCGGTCGAGTCGTCGGAGGGTCGTTGGGTTACGCCTATTATCCCAATAGAAGCCTTTCTTTCGTAGTTGACGTAGGGAGACTAGGGTCGTAAGGAGCCGAGGGCAATAGGCTACATCTTCAAGCATTAGGACTCGAGTTCCTGTGAGCCTGATGGTCATGGTTCCGTAGCCTAAGATGGGTAGTTTTCGGTCTCCTGCCCAGATGAAGTCGCCTGGAATAGCCTGCTGGAATCTCGCTAGTCTGTTGGCACTGTTTGTGATTGAGATAGTAGCTCCGGGGTCGAGGATCACGGAGTTCCGTAAGGGATAGTTATCCCTTTGGGCTGCAAAGGCGGTCTTGATTTCGGCGACTGGTCGGCCGTACAGTCATTGGTCTGAGTTTTCTTCCTTTGTTGGCTGCATCAAGGTTCTGTCTTTTGTGGTCCTGGCCTTCTTCCGAGTGAGGGCTTTTACCTTGGCCTCCAGGTCTGAGTCTTCCTCGAGAGCTTCTTTCACCTTCTTTTGGATCTTCTCTCGGGGCTTGAATCCCTTCCATGCCTGATTTGGAAAGACATAGAAGCATTTCGCAAGTTCGTGGGATAACCCACACGCCGGGCATTCCTGTCTCTTCTCAGGAGACCTCTGGCGTTTTCTTTCTCCCTTCTTCGAAAATGGGTACTGGCCTTCAATGATGCGGGCGTCCCCTTCATCATCCTGGGGGTCCTCCCCAGCATAGCTCGCAGAAAACGCACCGCGGGCCACTCGGCCCTTCGTGGCTTCTGCATCTTGGAGCTCATTTCGGAAGGCGTTCCCTACATCTCGGTATGAGAGGGCCCTATTTTGCAATAGAGTCTTTGAAGAGATTTTGTATGAGGCAGTCCAGCTGGGCAAGATGTGTGTGGTGACACTGAAGAAGTCCCAGGCCCATGCACTGTTGTGGAGCGTTTCAGGGACCTCTCGTTGTCGCCCTTTCGCCATTGCCTCTTCCCATTGATCTAGCCACTTGAATGCTGCTTGGCTGACCGTCTTTGGGGCAGTTCTTAGTAATGTAAGATACCTATTTCTGGCATCCTTCGTTTCATCTTCCTCGGTCCTTCCACACCGGGCACGAAGGTTCCAGTGCCATTCGTATATTGATTCGTGTGACTGACAGCAGGTTTGAATCAAGCTTGGGGAGACCGTACGGATAACCCAGTCCTGAAGGGTTCCAAGAGCGTTTTTCTGTTTTTCGAAAACCTTCTCTTGTAGCTGATAAAAGGTTAAATCCTGCTGGAAGATCTTCTGGCCTTGGTCTGTAAGGTCAGAGATAGACCATGTTCCATTTGCCGTTTCCTGAATGTCGTCTGGGGCGCCGTCTTGAGATTCGGCAGTATGAGACCGGATTGTTCGTTGGGCTGTAGCGGTCTTCGTATATCTGCGTTTTCTTATATCCGGGATAGCTGGTTCGTCTCCGAGGAATGTCTTGCTTTTGAGGTGCTGCTGAAGACCAAGACGATGGGCCTGAAGGAGGAATTCATGCTCCCAGTTGAGGAAGTCCTCAGGCTTAGAGAGGGTAGCCGTAAGACCTTCCTTTTGGGGCTTGGATAGGGACATTATGTATGAGAAAGAGGGTTCTTCAAGGTATTGAAAAATAAAAATAAAAATGGTTGAGGCAATGAGACTCTTAATTGTCAGATATTAAGGTGAATCGTGTATATTTCTTGATTCTTTCGCAATCGAAGGACCATTGAGACCTTATATCTTTGACTGGTTCCTTCTAGGACTTGAGTCCTAGAAAGTCCTAGATGAAAGTCCTACGATCTAAGTTTAGGGCGTCAAACTTTAATCCTGAACCTTAATCCTGAAGTTGAGGGTGAACCCTCCAACATTCAACACGTCCCATTCCCAGAAATGATGGGACACCTGAAGCCAAAAGAGCCCGACGTGGAGTAGTTCATACCGGATATGTGCACTCGGCCGGTATTCAAGTCTCATCCAGCAATCCTGAAGACCGCAATCATTCATCACCTGGCGGCAGCGAAGGATCTACTGGCTACACCGAAACAAAGCCCACTCAAGAGCTCCCCGCCGAGGATAACGCCTTGCATCTGATCAATCGCGTGTTGCGCCACCTGCTGTACTACACACAGCCTCTTAACGCGTCACCTGTACTCGACCTCCGCCAGAAATGTCGCATGGTCTCACAGATTTCCGAGTTGAAGAAGCAGTTCGTTGCTGTTGACGACGGCGGGTTAATCCTCAGAGTCGAGGGGGGTGTATCTACCGGGCCTCATATTGCGATTGCACTGCTTGAGGCCAAACGGCGCCTTGTGGTTGATGATAACAAGCCCAGGATCTCGGATGAGTGCTTGGCGCAGATGACTTGCGAGGCAATCCTGGCTAGAGCCATACCTGCTGAGGAACAGCTCGGAAATGAACGGTATGTATCTATCCTTCGAGTCAAACTCGGAAAGTAGTCACTAACTAAAGCAGAACCATCGTTCTTAATGCCACGAGCCATTACGTGTGCTTCTTGGAGTTCAATGTGACCAAGGCTTACATGCGTAGGTTGATGGCCGGCCAGTTACCATCTGAGTCACTGAAGGTCACGGCAACCCACTGGTTTGATCTAAGTGCTGTTGAAGGGAGACGAGGCGTTTTGAACAACATTCGGGGCTTGCTAGGAATGGCGATGGATCGTCAGCCACAGCAGGATGTCATCAGTGACAGTGAGGGTGTTGAGGAGTAGTGATTCTCCTGCTGGGTTCTTTGTAGTTAAACCTTTCTGTGCACTGCTATCAAAGCAGTTCTTTAAATAACTAGACAGTTTGCGGAGGTAATTGGAAGTATAGAACCCTTGATGCTGCCATAAAGTCAAAGCCGGAGGACCCGTTATACACTGCTCGAAGCTGAATGATGGGGGAGTCTGGAGAGATAAGATAAGCGAGGGTCGTAGATCCAACTAAGGTGACGAGTATCCTCGAATCTTCGTGCCTCAGCGGAGAGACATAATTCCGTTCCCGCCCTCGCTAAACTCTTGTCGCGTGTGCCAAAGAATTAAATCATCATTGCAACAACACTCATTCTCATTCTACACTCTCTGCGATGCGCGGGAAATGGCCGACACGATGCCGATAACAAAGTCTCTACATAGACTGTGCGTCGAGAACCCGCGATTCCTCGTTCAACCTTTATTCTGGACTCCCAAGCACCTCCAAGTGCTTCGCTGCCATTTCCAGCACCTCGACTCAACCGTCCTCCCTCCCTCCCTCCCACCATCACCACCGCTCTCGCCCAGCAGCGACACCAAGCCAGATGACACAGAGCATTACATAAAACAGCTGCTCAACGGTCGATTCGCCTCTGCCAAGTTCGCCTGCTTTGCCTTGCTGATCCAACCTCATGGCGTGATTGACGGCAACGCTCGACCTCACTTCTTCTACAACAGGCTCGGAGTCCATACGCCAGAGTGCGAAACCTTCAAGATAGGCGACGCATACAATCTTCAGCAGCGGCCGATTGTCGGCCACTTTCTGTACGAGAAACTTGTCGAGCAGCGACGACGAGCCCTCAAGCCTAAGCGTCATCCCGTGGAGGGCGCCTCCAATGTTCCCGGCGAGAGAATCTACCAGCGCCGATTGCGCGACTTGACTCCTGCGTTGTGGTTTGAGGACCCATACTTGGTCTGCGTTCTGCTGTCCCTGGCTCAACTACAGTGGTGCTGTCGAAAGACGACGCCAGAAGCCTTCTTCGTACGCCAAACCACATTCCCTTGTTCGTTGCCCCACTGACAGTCAATTCCATAGGTCCGATTGCTAGTAACAAACGCCTCCGACCAAATGAACGCACACGTCTTCCGCGCCGATATCCCCTCCAAACTCCTCCACGCGCTCGACAACCCGCTCGACGATATGGACGGCCTTGTCTGGCCAGCGATACAGCACGTCCAGGTCCCATTCGAACCACACGGGAGCTTCTCGGAACGGGTGGCGGGACAATTACTCGCTGGTCTCAAGACACGCGCTCTCGAAGAGTCGCCGCGTGGAGAGAAGCGCAAGCGTGATGAGATGGATGTCGCGGGGGAAGGGAAGAGCGTCAAGAGCTGGGATGCGACTGTTCAGCCTGCTGCGGTGCCTGGCTGATGGTTCTGTCGCGTCCAGCGCAATTGATATTAAGGTGGAAGAGCTGGCGTTGGTGATCCTGTCGCGGTCCAACAAGTCCCCAACATGAATATAACCGCCGATGTAGCGTACGAAGCATGACACAGCCCCACCGACACGGAATCGGGGCTTTTCGTACGCCCTAGAGCGACAAACATAATATGTGCATAGTAACAGTAAGTTCAGCGGTGCAGAGATCGCAGACGTGCCTTGACTGACCGAGCAGCAGACATATGCAATGCATCCTTCCACATCACCGCTCAACCCGCATAACTATTTGTAGTCATTGACGACAGAGTTTCCGCCATCTCATGCCATGCGCGTGGATGTAGGCCGTCGATAGCGACTGGGAATGGAGGGTGGATATTTAGAGCTGATTGTCCAAGAGGGATTAAATATTTGCATGCATAACATGCTGTCACCAAATTGACAGGAGATAATTAAAATACACTGAAGTATATAACGATTAGCCCTGTTCGGGTAAAAGCGGCAGCTCAAAAAAGTAGATCGAACAGTTTAGTTTGATGAGTCCGACTATATTGGTTATGGGCCAGGATCAAGCCGCCTATTGATGACACTTGTGTGTGGTTTCTTGAAGTGCCCGAATATGTCCAGTGGCTTGAGAGTCAGTCATCATCCCTCCTCTGGATATCCGGCGACCACTCTTCCTGACCCGCAGCCAATTACATGAACAGATCCTGAAGGTTCAGTTAGAATCGTCGATACACCAGGCCGGAAATCCGGTGGGACCCACAAAACTCTACGTCCGTCAGGTCCACCCGCTGTAATCCATGTGTTGTCGTGGTTGATCCCGAAGCCTAATCTGATATCCACTTCTCCTTGACCCTCTGGGCTACCCAGCTTTAGTTCGCGCTCGCTCGAATACGACGTACTACTGTACAGAAAACCAAGACTGAAACGGCCTGCACTCGTGACAAAAACCGAATCATTCTCAAGAAAATAAAAGACGTTGGCAATTCGGCTCGCATCAAAGCTCTTAACGTTGATGCCCGTCGCCACGTTCCATATCTTGACGGTCTTATCATATGATCCCGACGCGATGAGTGTGCCATCCTTCGAAAAAACCACAGAGCTGACCGACTGCATATGACCCTCAAGAGTCCGTTCCTCTTCACCCGTTGCCACATTCCATATCTTGGCAGTCTTATCAGGTGAAGCGGATGCGATGAGCTTTCCGTCCTTCGAAAAGACCATAGACCTGACCCAACTCGTATGACCCTCAAGTGTTTGTAAAACTGCATTCCAGTTGGAGTCCACGTTTGGGAGTAGGGAGATCCACCTGGGAAGATAACGTTGGAATGTCTGTCGCATAATGCTCTGCTTTGGCGCAAACACAAGTGCTGACGCGTAGAGCTGAAGGGGTGCAGTGTCGATTATCCAACAACAGTTGAGCACGAACCGTTTCGCATCACGCAAAAAGGTAACAACTTGGGCACCTTTTTCAGGCTAAAAAAACGTCTCTCAGCAGATCCCTAGAACGCATAAGGCGAATGTCTTACATCGACTATGCTCTGCAACTCGTCTATGAATCCGATGCTCTCTGATATCCTTCCAATCAGGCTCAACGCTTCTAGCCAATGGAGAAAGTGGAGCTCAAGGAATTCGTGTGCTTGGTCTCCATCTCGAACCCTCTCTTGGCTGTCCTTGAAATGATAGACCCAATAAAGGCAGGCGTACTGAGCCTCCGGAGGCAGGCAACTGTTAATAACCTTCTTGTCGATGTCCGACCGTGCAACTCCGGGCGTGCGCCGGCCGCATATATCTCTTTTGAGACAACCATTATCCATGAGCAGCTGAAGGCACCTAATTGCCAACTTCTGTGTCTCCTTTTCAACAACCCAGGATTGGTCCGTCTTGTGCTTATCGCGATTGATCAGGAAGTCCCGAAACGACAGATGAAGTGGCTTAATAGGAGCATTCTTTTCAGACGGGATGTGGAGGACTGAAGGGAGCAGGCCCACCATATGGCGAATTCTTTTTTCGTTAATATCAAGAATACGGGCGAGACATGCAGCTGTCGATAAGTGTCGCACTGAGCGTGCTTAAAGGGTTAGAGTGAATATGATGAGCAGCAGCAAATGTGTTGATTGATGTCTTAAGTTATCTCTTGTGCGGGGCATTCCATCCCGCACAGTTCTTTAAAGCATATAGCTAGATTACTAATGCCTACCCTGCGACAGGGCGTCAAAACGGTGCGCACCTGGATGCGCACGTAAGTGTCACAGGATGCGCACGCCTGGCTGATGTGAATACCTGCGATGGCTTCAGCAGCATTGCTGATTGGCTTGAGTCACGTGTACTATGCATGTTGGGAGGACTGAGCCTCGCCAACCCCGCACGATAGTCAGGCCGCTATTGCTATCATCAACGAACCTGAGAGCAAATGCAGTGATCAGATCCAATGGAAAGCACTCGGCGTCGCATCCAGCGTCGTCGCTGTGATCGATCTGTCGGCCAAGGTGCTTTCCCTATGTTTCCAGTACTCTCGAGAGGTGAAGAACGCCAGAGACGATATCGAAAGGCTTCGCAAAGAAGTTGCTGCCTTTCAGGCCACGACAGAAGAACTTGAGAGTCTCGTTGAAGGCTCTCGGGGGAAAGATCTGAAAGCGTCTCGACGATTGGTATATGCGATAGAAGTTGGTCATTCAACGCTGGGTAAGCTCGCACAAGAGCTCCAACCTTCAACTGGTCGAAAGACAATGAGCCGCCTTGGCGTACGCGCACTCAAATGGCCATTTGAACGCGAAGACATTGAGCGAGCCATCCAAAATCTTGCGCGCTGCAGAGACAATGTTTCTTTGGCATTGAATATCGACGGGATGTGAGTGGCACGATCTACGAGGTGATACTTCAGCTGATACGAGTCCCATCCAGCGCAACCCTCCAGAACGTCGACCATAAGATCACCCTTGACACACTACCTATCGCAGAGGGTGCATCTTTTGACTCCCATGCCGAACAACACAACCCGACATGCTTGCCTAACACCCGTGTGGAGCTGCTCAAAGAAATCGATCGCTGGATCGTTGAACCGAACTCAAAGACAATATTCTGGCTAAATGGCATGGCAGGAACGGGAAAGTCGACCATCTCGCGGACTGTTGCTCGATCACGGACTAAGCAAGGTGATCTCGGTGCTAGCTTCTTCTTCAAGAGAGGAGAGACTGATCGAGGGAACTTGGCCAAGTTCGTGCCTACCGTGGCCCGCCGACTGGCTTGGAGCATACCGGGGGTTGCGCCGTTGATCAAGAACGCAGTTGATGCTGATCCAGCGATCGTTGACAAGGCCGTGAGGGAGCAGTTTGAGAAGCTCGTTCGTGAGCCGCTGTCA
>NC_030988.1:571611-624809 GCF_000149955.1 Fusarium oxysporum f. sp. lycopersici 4287 | reverse complement strand
CATCCTGACATTCCAGATGAACGCGACAGCTTCTGCGAAAAGCATATTGGAGGTCAAACTTCCAAACAATCCGTTGACTAGGACCTTGCAAGTACACATGAACTGACGAAGCTCAAGGAGTTAGTCATTGCAGGGGCAAGCAACGGCAAAGTCTGGATAGCCCTAACAATTGTTCAAATTTGTGCTGAGATAGATTGAGTGCTGGGTCATTTGAATCAACTTTCAAACCCCCTGTCCCATATGCAAGGCTCTGGACCGACGCGCCCAGTGTCTTATTGAGCCTCTTCACGCTGACTCCAGAGCGCAAGGCTGTCGACTACAGAGAACAAGAGGAATATCCGAATCGACAGTTGCAGGCCGCATCAGGTTGAAAGGTTTCTATCCGACCCTGGGCACTCACTCTGCTCCTATTTTACAAGTAGCTTCGAAGTTCTCAAGACCGCCTTTTATTGATGGTGGTCCCGTATTTGCGGATCAGCCTAGATGGCACGTCAACCATGATGTTGGACACTAGGGCCCTGGAAGCATTACGGTGCACGTCAATTCTCAAGGAGTAGGCTGACGCGCAGGTACCTCAATGTGCACGACAGTCTCGTCGGGTCTGGCTTGTAATTCTTCAGTCAGCCATATCACTTGTGCCGCATATACTGTCCCACTTTATGCAACATCAGCTAGCAAATCGGCTTATTAACGATCTTTGCGTGCGTCAAGCGCGGTGGAAGCGGTGTACGACTGTCACCAAGAGACTCAGCCGAGCTACTAACCAAATTGCGATGGTTCTTTATCAATTATATCTAAATAAGGCTACTCGCCGAGCGTAGATTTCCCTTACCTGACACTAAAACGAATAGAGACGCAACACGTGGCCTAAGGCTTATCGTTCTCAGCCTGAGCATTTCGTTAATGCTTTGCCACTGGTGAACAAGCCGACAAGACGGCAGCAAAGCTTCCAACTAGTAACAAGGTTCAGAGAGAATATCGGTAAAGGTTTGGCTCTGACCGGACTGGTTAGGGAAATTCTTCGCTGGGGGCCTGTTGTTTGAAATATCAGGCGGCAGTGAGAATTGTATGCATGTGTACTTCTATACAAGGGGCTCTGGTCAGCCCAGCTTTGGTAGGTATACGGTACCAGCCGAATCATTTCGATCATGCAAAAGCCTCTTCCTCAGGCATGGTTGTTGAGTGGTCATAGCCGTCTCTGAGATTTTGCTCCTGACAAGATCGAGAAGGCTCTTGCCACAGTTGGCCCGATAACTTTCGCATGGTTATTGTATCTCGTAACTATACAGGCAATTGGGACCAGAAGGAAAAGTGGTACGCAGCCGAATATCGCCATGAGAAGATTCCTGATGATCTTATAGAGGAGTGCAAGAAAGCCTTTGCAGTCTGTCCCAAAGGTCGTCTGCCTGCCCTTCATCTGCCTCACAAGAACCATTTCATTCCCAAAAAGCTCGAGGTTGAGAAGAAGGACATGGATGAGTCGGCACTGAATCCATGAGTTCTGCGCAATGATAGGATTGCCAGGACAAGGTGGAAGAAGGATGATACCTTCTGGGTTCCTCGCGCTAACGTCATTACCAGTTTGAAGAACCGCTCATCTATGCTTCGGCAGAGAACAATGTCAAGGCTCGACTGTTCTCTGACCTGGTCCGTGGCGCGGTCGAGGAGTACTCATACGACGCGGAGCTGGCTGGCTTACAGAACAACATAAGTCTCGACTCACGCGGTCTGTTCTTGGATGCTAACGGCTACAATGATAAGCTGCCTGTGCTCTTGGAACAAGTCGTCACAACAATGCGAGACCTGGATATCAATGAAGACCGTTACGAGATTATCAAGGAGCGCTTGACCCGAGGGTACAGCAACTGGCAGCTACAATCCTCCTACCATCAGGATGGCGATTACACCAATTGGCTCAATACTCCCGAGCGGGGCTTATAGTAGAGGAGCTCGCAGCAGAGCTTTCGAGCGTCACATTCGAAGGTGTCAGACTGTTCCAAGAGCAGATGCTTGGACAAGTTTTGATCGAAGTGTACGTGCATGGTAACATGTACAGGGAGGATGCTCTTAAAGCAACCGACATGGTTGAGTCCATTATGAAGCCGCGAGTTTTGCCTAAAGCACAGTGGCCTATCTTACGGTCACTCATTGTGACCGAGAGTTCCAACTATGTCTTCAGAAAGACCATCAAGTATCCTGCCAATGTCAACCACTGCGTAGAGACTTGGTTTTATGTCGGTAGTAGAGAGGATCGCGATGTTCGAACCAAGACTCGACTTCTGGATCAGATGCTCCATGAGCCAGCCTTTGATCAGCTCCGGACTAAGGAGCAACTCGGTTACGTCGTCTTGAGCGGATGTCGATACTTTTCGACGACTTATGGTTTCCACAGAGTTCCTTGACTCGCGTATCGAGGCTTTCCTCATGAGATATGCGGACACTCTGGAGAAGATGAGCAAGACTGAGTTTGAGGACCACAAGCGAAGTTTAATCGTCCGGCGTCTAGAGAAGCTTATAAAACTGGATCAGGAGTCCCAACAGAATTGGTCCGAAATCGAAAGCGAAGAATATGATTTCGAGTTTCGTAGGCCAAGAAAACATGCGGTCCAAGCTTGTGAATATACTATTCATTGGTAGCCCAACGCGATGCCGCCCGGATTAGACAGCTAACCAAAGCTGAAATCGTGGATTTCTTCAACCAGAAAAAAGCCGATGAGAAGCTCTCACCCGGGGATGCTATGAAGACGGCCGAGGAAATCACTGACGTTGGACTTTATAAGGCCGGTCTTGCTGCCAGCTCAGGAGCCAGATCCGTCAAGGACATTACCATATACAACCCCCCTTTCGACAGCCCCACCCTTTCGTCAAGCAAAAAAAAAAATAGCACCACCAAAATTCGTCAACTTCACTTAACGTACGCGATAAGCGAGCGGCACAGACAAGCGAGCGGCACAGCATACTGTACAGCTAGAAATAACCTACCCTATAGGAATATACTTTTTAAATAAAATAGCTAAAAATCTAGAAAAATTATCTTTAAAGATAGTATAGTTAGCTTAATAAAGGGATATTTTTATAAGATTTTTCGCTATTTTATTTTATATAGAAACCTTAAAATACAGTGTATTTTACAGTATAAATAGACTTTAAAGTTTATAGCTATGTAGAATCTTTTTTAAAAATTTAAAAAAGTTCATATAGCTTATTTTAAGACTTATATATAAGCTATTAGAATCTTAGCTATTTAAAGCCTAGTTTGAATTTTAAAGAATTATTTAAAAACCTGCCTTTAAGGTGATAAGTGGGGTGTGCCGCTCGCTTGTCTGTGCCGCTCGCTTATCGCATACGTTATACGAAATTTGGCCAGAATAAATAGCTACCTAAAAGAAGCTTCTTTTATTGATTATATAAATGAGTGGAGATAATTATTTTGACCTGTTGAGGATGTGCTGGGCACGCGATATATGCAAGTCATGCTATTGAAATATTTTCAATATGGTCACTAACCTCCTCACCGCTCTTTCTCGTGATTTTTGATCTTTACCCTCGACAACAGCAGAAAAATGCCTAAATCACGACTTAAATGGGAATATACAGAGGACGATATGGCTGACGCCATATTGGACATTACCGATCATGGTTTTTCACCCCCTCAAGCGGCCCAGAGAAGAGGAGTGCCCCGAACGACCCTCATCGATAGACTTAACGGCCGTGGGGCCGCTGAAGACCAGATCCAGCCTCGCCGACGTTTGTCCAAGAGCCAAGAAGATAGGCTCGCTTTCTGGATACTCCGTCAGGAGTCTTTGGGCTATGCTCCGTCCCACAGTCAGATCCGCGCTTGCGTCATGGGCCTGCTGAGACAGCAGGGCGAACATCCCGACTTAGGACGTAACTGGGTGATCAAGTTTATCAATCGCCGCGCAGACCTAAAGACCAAGATGCGTAGACGTCAAGAAGCTAAAAGGTTCGACTCTTTCACACCTAGAGCGGTTCATTGGTACTTTGATATCCGGGATGGCCAGTATGGCTGGATCAAGCCTGAAAACACCGTCAACGTTGATGAAGGCGGTATTATGACTGGTTTCGGCAAGTATTCACCTCTATTACTTGTCGGTGCTTGCATTTTGACCGACTAATTCTCTTCATTCAGGCCTAGATAGCTTAGTTGTTGGAAGCGCGGACCCGAAGCGCAAGGCCTTCCTCAAGGGACCACAGACTCGGAATTGGACTTCATTCATCGAAGCTGTCACTGCTGACGGCCGCGCTTTAGTTCCTGGCATAATCTTCAAGGGGAAGGAACTGCAGAAACAATGGTTCCTTGACGAGTTCAAGCAGATAGCAGACTGGTATTACATAACTTCGCCCAACGGGTGGACTGATGACCACATAGGCATTGAATGGCTTGAAAGAGTTTATCTGCCCCAGACTACACCTGCCGACGAGTCAGACGCGAGACTGATCATCTTAGATGGTCACGGAAGCCATGCAACAGTATGTCCTCCATTTTCCCCATCTCACGATCAGTGCTGAGTGGTGGAAGGATGAATGGATGGCCACGTGTTTTTTAAACAATGTTTATTGCTGCTATCTACCAGCACACTGCTCTCATGGACTCCAGCCACTGGACAATGGAGTATTTAATGCGTCGAAGGCTGCATATCGACGAGAGTTGGAAAAGTTCGCTTCGTTGACTGATTCCGCTCCAATGGACAAGGTCAATTTCATCAGGGCCTACGCCAAGGCTCGCCGAGTTGGAATGACTAAGAAGAACATACTGTCAGGCTGGAGGGTCACTGGCAACTGGCCGATTTCGCGTTCCAAAGCGCTGCGACACCCTGAAATCCAACGAGACAGGCCAAACAGCGACCCAAGAGTGACTCCTGAACCTAGGCCGTATCTTGGCTCGGATGATACTCCACAGACGAGCCGTCAAATTCGAGATCTTGGGCTGAACAAAACACCAAAGACGCGGAGACGGTACAACGTGATAGCCAAGGGCTTTGAGGCTCAACAACAGACAGTAGCGGCGCATACGCAGAGGATTGCCAGCCTAGAGGAAGAATTGGCTCGGCTGAAGAGAGGGAAGAAGAGGAAGGCGGTACCGAATCCTAACAGGCGTTTTATGACTCTCGGGGAGACTTTAGCTGTTGGAGAAGCCATACCTGAAGGGGAGACTCAAAACGAGTCTGTCGTGGTGGAATCTGTCTGTTCAGACGAGCGAGAGTCAGAATCAGAGGCTAGCTCGGTCATTGAAGTGAGAGAGGAAGCCGTACCTCAGCAACGAACCACGCGGTCAGGACGGCTTATTAAAAGACCTAAATTCTAATAGAGATAGTTGTTCGCTATTGTGAGATGAGATATTTTGCACATGTCCCTCATTTTGGCCGAGTTGTTTATAAGTGAAGTTGTCCATTTTTGGTGGTGCTATTTTTTTTTTGCTTGACGAAAGGGTGGGGCTGTCGAAAGGGGGGTTGTATATGGGTAATGAGTATGAAAACCCGGATGCAACACTTTAGGGGGTGTTAGGTTACGTTCCGTCCTGGAGTATTTCTGGGCTCACTACTTGAATGTCGATCGAACTTTGGTGTGAATTTGTCTATGATGTGTAACCGATCTCTTCTTTCCACTAATCAGAGTCGAGAGAAGTGAAGAGTTGGTAGCGTGTCCTTCGTGTGATTATGAATGGGACTGTCGACGCCTTTATGTACAATACGAAGAGGCAAGGCTCCCGATTAGCCAAGACTAGCAAGGTCTGACTTCTGCTACGAGAGAAAAGTTTGCGACGCATTCGGAGTAAACTCTGGGTCAAACATGACGTAAGCTTCAGACGACAGTGGAAGCATCTAATGTAATCCAGCTCGTTGTGCTCTTATGTGTCTCTATTCGCGTACGACCGTTCAAGCGTTCTCCCGCGAGACAGAGTTGAGATTCATTACATTACAGACTAATCTAATTAATGAATAGTTGGATTGGTGTATTTATCGAGGCGTTGGGTCCTCTTCCAACATACAAGCATTTTCAAGCATGTTGGTCCATTTCCCGCTTGTCCCTGCGTGACTATGCTTGATATGCCGTCTAAAGTGATCCGCGCGAAAGAACTTGCTCGATGACCTGCATTCTCTGAACTTGTGCACCTCTTGCAAATGTTTGATACGCTCCTGCCAGTCCTGGTCCGTGGCGTGTCGAGGTGCATCACCACCAGTCGCGACACCTGTATTAGGGACACGTCCCGACCGTGGGAATTCACCGCCACAGTAGCCGCAGATGTCAGCTTCGCCAGGCCTGTTAGCAGAATCATGAAAAGCCCTGTCATATCCGGAGAGAGTTGAGCATGACCATGAGTGGCGGCGTTTGTGCAGCGATTTCTGGTGTCGCTCTGCCTCGTTCTGGTTCTTGAAGCGGTTTCCGCAGGATGGACATTGGTGTGGCTTTTTAGCCTCGTGGGCACTGATTGTTGGTTAGCTTTGAAACATATACAACAAATCCTATCATCCCGAGCAGTCCCATTCAAAATGAGACTACTGAGTTGAAATCTGACTTACTTGAGTTCCTCAAGCGTCTCAAACCTCTCGGGCTTCTTGGGGCAACATCCGCACACGAAGGAGTCCTGCACCTTAGTTTCGCCAGGCTCCTACACTTCAGTAATCTTAAATGTGCTTGCGCTCAGTATGTCCTTAGAGCAAATTGATCCTAGATCGGACGCGGAGGTCCGAGGGCTTGGGTTGGTAAATATAGTACCTGTGTCAGACGAATTGTTAGCGTGAGTGGCAATCATAAACAACAAAAGCGAAGAGACTCACTGGGCTTTTTGGTATCTGAACAAAAGGTGGTGTACAGAATGTGTAACTTCTCCTTCTTTGGTATGTCCATGTTGCCACGGCATGGCAGACCAGTCATATGGTTCTTCATATCCTTCTTGCCAAATTTGGCATAACATCGCAAGCAAATGACCACACCATGGTGGCTCTGGTCAACAAAATCATCGTCCCCCCATGTAAGCAATGAGCAGCATTTGCTGCAGTTCCCTCCCTTGTTGCTGAAGTTGTCGTAACTATGACAACTCGCCAGGTACCCCCAGCTACGGGGGCCGTAGTTGGGATGTATTCCACGAATCAGGCCATGATTATTGGCGACATGTGCAACAATATGAGATATTTCTTTTTTCAGTCCAAGGCATGCTTTCCAACCAGGTAGAATGAGATTTGGCTTATATAGTAAGAAGGGACAAATCTTGTCTACATTCTGGAAATCATCGGGCGTAACCGATTCGCGTGATTGGCTCTGTGCTGATTCATCTTTTCTGGGGCTAATTGAGCCGGTACCACCAGCAGCATCAGAAGACCGTGTAAAGCTCCGAGTTCGTCGCTCGGAGTCTGGCGGTCTTGTTTGAGGCTTTGGTTGTTTGTTGAATTTCGAGTGGCCCTCTACACTTGGGCTAGGTCTTGTAAGAGCCTCCTCATTCTCTTCTACTCTTCGTTCGGGTAGGCCTGGGGGAGTCTGTTCAAGGAATACCTGCGAGATGTTAGCTGAATAGGTAGAATCGCGGCTGCTTGGCATACCTGTTGAGTTGAAGAAAAGTGAGCTCCATAGTTTCTTTTTGAATAATCTCGATCGTCAACCTTCGACTCCAGTAGTAGGACGGCTTCACGCGCGCTAGTTGTTGGTCAGCTTTGAAACATATATGACAAATCATGTCATCTCGCGCAGCCCCATTCAAAATGAGACTGCTGAGCTGAGATCTGGCTTACATGAGTTCCGCATGCGTCTCGAAACTGGAATTCATTGTAAAAGCGATCGTATTCAGTGGGAATATTGTCTTGAGATCTGCGATCAAAATAAGGTTATTTGGTTCATCCAACTTTCATACCAAGCCATTGAAAACCTGAATAGCAGGAATATTTGATAGCTCGTATTCCGTACCTGACAACTGATGGGTAAGTAGCATAACCTTTGTGTTGGTTACTCAAGGTTGAGGTGTTGCCGCTTGGCGGGCAATTTGTAGAATACTCGTTATTTGAAACAGGCACTTTCAGCCGAGGCATCAAATAGATCACAATCAGAATGTAGATGAGATTCGGCCGTGAAATCTTCCGCCATGCTAATGCCGTAACTGCGGATTAATGGCAACCTGAAAATGGACAACTGCGGCTTGGGAAAAAATGTTGGACGAGGAAGATGGGTTGCACCCCATGTCCCGTTTAGCGGCCGAAATCGACGCTTTGTACTGAATCGATAAGGTTACCAACCACGAGGGCCAATGAGAAGGGCATGGAAGGCGGGGAGGGTTCATTCCAGGCTGTCAACATATCCCTGTGTACATCGCGAAGCACAGCCCTTCAAATGTTCCTCATTGAAGAGCGTCCAATTGGAGACTTTCGATGATTACGCGGGGCATTTGCTTCGATGGCCAGGACGTTAAGGCCCCGAAAAATCCAGGAGAATTAAGTGGGGAAAGCCTCTGTTAGATTGGCGGCTGGGAATGGGCTCCACTTCCCTTATTGCAATATTATTCTTGTATCCAAAAGAGGGGTTTCACCCCTCTTTGACAGACTGATCAAAGAATCAAGTCGACGATCAATAACATCACATTCTGGTCCACACTTGGATACACTCACCCCATCGTATTCGTGCGTATCTAACAGCCTCAATTTCACACCAACTGGAAGAGCCTCTGATTGATCAGAAAAACAGGACTAACCCCCTCAAAGTTAGCGAATTCAATGGTTGGAGAGACTCGATAATAAGGATGCAGATGTGACATCAAGTCAAGGCTACGTTTTCCGCGCTCGTATTCGCAGTCACGAGTATGCAGTTAAAATCGTACGTATCAACTAATGCCTTCAGTGAGCTACCGCTTCCTGGATTTGTCTTTGGAACTTTCATGGCTTATAATTGATTTCTTTGCCAGTTCAAATTCTTCGATCTGATGACCGAAGAGTACCGTATATTTTCATGAAATTCGGTAGCGCCAGAGAGAGCCTAGCGTGACCCCACCGGCGCTACCGAATTTCATAAAAATACGGTACTTTTAGGGGTCAGCGCTGGGCAGAGATACTCCCCTTGATACAGCTGCGTACTATACTGATCCGATTTACGCACAATGTCGAGCATACGGCTGTATTCGCGAGGCTATAAAACAGAGGGTCCCCAAGGCGGATGTCGCTATTCCATGCCACGGATTTCTTTTCTTAAGACCTTATGATCAAGATGCATTGAAAAGTCTCGACATTGATCTCGGACTGGGCGATATAGATCTGGATTACCAGAAATCTACTATCGGGGATTAAGAGCTATTGTGAAAGACATCGCATCTTCGGATAGTGGGGTTAGCTCTGAAGGTATCAGAAAGATCCTAAGTAGGGTCATATCGATGAATAGAGCAGGGATATACAACATGGACATCCGGATTGATCATTTTCGTGATGGAAAATTGGTGGACTTCGGCTCATCATGGACAGAGCCTCATGCCCTTTTGGATTCGTTGAAGTCATCGAATCAGCGCGCAGCCCTCGAGTCAAAGATAGCAGATCGAGTAACGATTGAACAGATGGTGAATGACGAAGAGATAGAAACCCGATGGAAGGTTAAAGCGCTACATCCTATACGACTTCGGTCTCAGACCAAACAGTAATAATGTATATTCAGATATATCCTTTCATCCCGATAATCCATTCCAATAATCCAAGCTATTAATTAATGCTGCAAGAGATAGAACAGTGACTAGATGAAATTTGCTTTACATATATCGTGACAACGATAGAGGCTATCAAGAAAAATGGCGACTGGTGAACCTTATAATGATTCTGAGATGTTATTACGTCTAATGGAGCGCCAAACTCGCCAAGCTTATCTAGTGAATGCTCAAGAATGAACTCTTCAGTGCTCCCACTTAAAGTTTCTCAGCCGCATAGTGTTGTCGTTGCCGTATTGGTGACGGGTCAAGGCTCGTGATCATGTGGAATGGCTTGGCGATGACAGTGGGCTTCCAAAGGACGAGGGAGGTCTGGGGCGCCTACTGACATTCGAGAGCTATCAAAGGTTGGGCCAAGAGTGACAACGGCGAAACGGGTTGGGCTGGTACCTGTTACATATTTTGATAGTATAGTTGGTGAGATGAACGTGTTGAGAGCATGCAAGAGAAGAGGCTTGAATGGCAGTGGGAGAAATCTCAGCGATGAGGACGGGGACTAGGGAGTGCTTGGAATAAAGGAGGCGTCGTAGCCCCATGGGATCGAATGCTGAATCTTGATTCGAGGTGGGGAGGAAAGTGGGCGACAGTTTAGGCAATCCAGTCTTCGTGTAGAGCTGGCTGATATGGATGTGTCTGATGGCGAGAGCGAAAAGGCTGGTGCTGGTGGTGTACGACATGAGCAGTAAGTGAGCTGCGAAAATCTGGAAGCGATAGAGGTGCGCTGTGGAAGCTGATAAACACTATTGCAAACGACAGAGTATTTCTCTGGCAGCTAGTCATCCAAAGAGCCCATCTGGATCGTCCTTGAAGACAATCGACGGCGCCGTGCGCTCAGCAACCCCCGATACCTCTGTCCGAGAGTAACGCAAATGATCTAGGCACTCGCATTAAGGCCTAGCCCGATGGATACACACGGGCAAGCCCCACTCTCCCTCTCCAGTGCAGAAGCTAACCAGCTCCCTCCTCCCAGCTGAGGCACACTCAACGTCGACAAAGTTCGCAAGGTCAAGGACCCCCGCAGGAGCGATCCCGATCCCGGTCCTAATTCCTACCAACACAAGCTCCTCAAAGGTCGAGTTCAAGAGCCTTGCTCACGAGCGAACCGGCGCCGTCTTTCCGGTTTTTTACGTTAGACAACGCAAGAAAGAGCAAGGTGGACTCGCTCGACCTTCTAGGCAGGGGCGCATACCTCCCAGGCATCATAGGCGGAAGCTGATGTGAAGTTTACTCGAAACTTATGTCGAAGGTGGCGTGTTTTGAACAACAGGTCTGATGAGAAGCGTCCGCTAGAGACATTGCGCCATCTTCGCTGTACAGCCCGTTCCAGGATCTTGTCATGATGCAAATCAATCAGTCAAGATAGAGGGACAGTAGTCGATTGCGGCTAGCTATTCAATCTACCTATGTCAAATCAATCACTATATCCACATCAGGCTCTCCCAACTCACCCCCAGCGTCATCGTCGACCAGGATGGCTTCGTGATCGTCGGTCTAGGGCGCCATACCGTCTTCCCGATCTGCCTCCTGATCGAGGTGGTGTTACCGAGGAATCGGCGCAACATTGGGAATCCCGGAGCTCGCGCAGGGTGAGCTCCCGCGGGCCGTCTGGTTAGTAGAAGTTGCCTCCTCCACCGGTGACGGTCTTGGCGAGACGCCCGGCGTCGTAAGGTGCCCTCTCCGGGTCGAAGTAGTGGGCATGACCGAGGTCGTGGGGGTCGTCTCCAGGTTGGGCGGCGCTGGTGACGCTGTCAATGCTATTATAGGGCAGAAGCCGCTCGCGGGGTGCTGAGGCGATCATGACGAGCCGCTTTCTGTCCTGGGCGGCGCCTGGGTGCAGAGCCTGACCACCCGCCAACGGACCGAGTAGCCATACTAGGTAAAGTCGCCAATAAAACCGTTCAAGTGCTCTCCGTGACGATCCGAGGGCACAACCTCTTCAGCATCAACGGCCTCGGCGTTTCTGGGTTGGGCAACTGTCGACAGGCGGGGACCAGGAGCCTCCTCTAACGGTAGTCTCTCGCCAACCTCGGCGGAGCTTGTCCCTCGACACCATGATATCGCTCGGGTCAACGCAGGCAAGGGACTCTTTCACCACCTTCACTTGTTTGCCAGATGTGATATCGACGATAACTTCGGTCTGGTAGTCGCCGTCGATTGTGCAGGAGGATTGAGACCTGCGACGTTCCGGTATTCCAACAAGCTTTCTCTGCCAGGCAGACAACGTCTTCTCCCTGTAGCTAGTGGTCAACTGGCATGGTGCGGTAGGGCTGGGTGAAGCACTGGTGCCGTGTGTTGCTGAGGTTGGGCAAGCTTCCGAGGGCACAGGGTGGTTTGGGGGCTTGCGGTCGGGGAGGGCATTCGGCAGATTTCCCGGACTAGCGCATCTATCCCTAAGCCCGGTTAGCCAGATCGACGAGCCACGGTCGAATATACAGTCACCTTCAGGAGACCTTCGTCCTACCTAGTTGTCTCCATGATCGTTCAGCGCCCCTGGCGCACCTTGTGCTTCTCCGCTTCAACCCACTCTAAAGTCTCATCTTACCGTTGTCGAAACGGTAACGGGTCTGCAAAGGACATCTCGAGCTTCGTGTGCTGTGAGGAGACTATATTCGCATCTATTTGGGCCACCAAATTGGGTAGATAGCCCACAACATGCATTGTTCGTGGATGATCTCGTTGTTCAACTCTGTAGAGGCCTGTAGGATCTTTGTGGCCTAACCATTGAGCTCCTCGGTCAGCTCCATGATGACCTTGGGCACGGGCGCCAGTGGATCTCCCTTGCGCTCCTGCAGCATAGCAAGCCCAGCCCCTATCTGTTTCGCCAGGTCGTCCATGATAGTCTCCAACATCTCGTCCCGCTCAGTGCGGCTATCGGAAGGTGTGGTCTCGATTGGGGAATGCCTGTCGCGCCTCCTAGGAGTTGCGCATCGACTCGTGAGGGCTCGTCTCGAAGGTAAGTTTCACCTTGGAAGGAGTGAAGTCGAGGGGAGAATTCGCTGACGAGGATTCGAGGAGGGAAGTCGCCGGGAAGGAGGTCTTGTAAGGAGGCTCGTCTACTGGAGCTCTGGTCGATCAGTCAGGCAAGCAAACGCCGGCAACTCAATGCGTACCTGGTTGCGTAAGGGAAATGCGACGAAGGAAGATGGATCGAGATAGAGCAGCCAGGAAAGAGCAGCGGCGTTGGAGAAGGAAGAAACTCGGTCGCGTTGTGGCTCAGTAGTGAATGCAGAGGAAGAGAGCGTGATGGAGGGAAGTGGAAAATTTGCGGGGCAGTGTAAACAGCCACGTGGGGGCGCAGCAGCTGTTCTCTCTCGGGGCTGGTGAGCCAAAAGCCCCCAATTGCACGAAACACGACATGATGTCGGATAGCAGGCAGGATGCACGGTTACAGTGCAAGCATGGCTATCTAAATCTCAATTATGGCCGGTCCTTTGAGTAGCCACGCGTTAGCCACGATTTTCGGATTAGCGAGGGACAGGAACGTACCATTTCAGGCCGCTTGACCTTTTCAGCAAGGGCAGAGGGGCCTGGCAGGAGACTATGGACATGCTTTATGGTCGCTCGGATTAGCTACAAAGCTTGGTTGGTGCCATTACCTGGTGCCGCTGTCAGCTACTTCCCTTTTCTCACTGAGTCCAAATCGGGTTGTTCTTGCCAAGCTCCCTCGGGCGGCACTCTACCCACTGCCTCGCTTAGCCAGGTGATGGAGTTCTTGGTGCTTGGGATTATAGATGGCTTTGACGTTCAGATCGGCCTGTAGGACATGCTAGATTGTACGAAACTCTCTCAAGCAGTCGGATTTGCTCATCTCGGGTCGACAAAGGTGGCGAGTCCGGCTCTGAGATGCTTGGAGACACCGACTCCCTTCAACCGTTGCCCAGCCCGCTCAAGCTTGTCGTCTCGTATATTCTCGCATCGTTTCGTCGAGGATCGGTATCGTTTTCATCGCTAACAGCTATACCTGCGCATGTCGACAACGTCAGCAGTCGGTCTCTCGAGACGCGTCGCTCCGGCCACCATGTGCAGCGGAAGGTTAGGGCAGGGAATTGGTGGATAACTCACCGCGGGACTTCGGGGCGAGGATCTTCTGCAGGCCAGCCGCGAAGAGCATGGTCGCTGTTGCTGTTGCTGCCGCTTACAAGGAGGAGAGGTGTAGGTTTGAGAAGAACCCAAAGCCGAATCGGGAGCCGGCCAAGTGGAACGCCCACGCTCGGACCAGCCGGCCCCGTACCGGGATCTCGCCTCTCACCCTATACCGATCGATATTAGGGCCAGAATAGCCTCGATCACCTTCTGTCGCAGGCCGGGCATGGTCTCAATGATCCTCAGGAACAACAGCCCTTACTAATCACGCTAGGTGATTTAAAGTAAAACCTGTGGGATGGAATACCCCACACAGGAGAACAATCAATCAACTCACTACTGCTGCTCATTCTGAATGACCCGACCTTCAATCCATTTTAAGCACATCCAGTGCGACACCTTCCTTTGTCATCTCACTCTCTTGGCATACAAGTGTTAAGAAAGTGGCCTTATCTACACCTAAATCCTTAACAAGAGCACAACAAACGCCTCAATCTGCTGTAGACGAAGCCATCGCCGCGGCTTGCGACTGCGCAAAGCGCAGATTGAAACGTTTGTTGTGCACTTGTTAAGGATTTAGGTGTAGATAGGGCCACTTTCTTAACACTTGTATGCCAAGAAAGTGAGATGACAAAAGGAGAAATAAGTACCCTTCCCTGTCACTTTAATCCACCTGCCGTTAGGGCGAACCAGACTGTCGGGTCGAGCAGAAAGAAATAAAATTGCGCGTCGTTCCCCCAATACGACGAAAAATCCCTCACTTCTTTACTCGGTTAATTCTGTTGCAAAACTCTCCCAAGCATGGATATCCGATTTCCATATGGCCCGCACAGGATTGCGCCGCAATGCCAGGCCCCTCCTATTGTTATTCGGCATCCTCACTATCCGACCTACCAGAGCACACTCCTACGTCTTCCCCGTCTCGACGTGGTTAAGAAGAGTGGTCAGTTCGATTCGAATTTTGCCTATGGCATCAGTCATGAGACAGCGCTTTTAGCGTGCCAAATCATCGCTGGAAATGCTCAAGACGCTTTTCTGAGTTACGACCGCTTAGGGAAGCAAAGCGTGATAATGAGCAGTGAAGGTGTGCTGATGCTCGCGGAGTATTATTTGCAAGTTCCTAGTAGTAAGCTTTCTCCCACCGAGACTCTATGCTTTGCTTATGTCTTCTCTTAGGACAGAGTGATAACCTCCCATTCCCAATCATCTGCGACTTTGAGGATTGGCAGTTTCCGCACGGCCACCTTCCAGAGCCATGGCTTCTCATTGAACATGAGCTAATGGAAAACAAATCTTCGATGAACTGCTGCCTTGTTTCCGGTAATAAGGGAAAGCCAGCTTTCCTCGTCCCCCAAGAACTATTCCCCTGGCTTCAACAAAACCGCATGCGCGATTATGTCGCCTTCGGTGACGAACGAGTCGGCTATCAAAGTCGGGCGAATGTCTGTCACCTCCGTGCAGATATTCTGGAAGACTTCAATCATCGCGCCTTCGCTCTCGTGCCAAAGATGACATCTCAGGGCTACCGCCTTATCATGAACTATTTCTCTGCAGCTGACGACCTGTCCGTTCCTGCAAATGTTTTCCACAACCGAATGGTTCACCCACTTGGTGGAGCCAGACTCGAATTCTTGTATGCGCGGTTTGCATATGCTGTTTTTGGGCTTGTTGAGGGGTTTGCAAAGACGACGGTACGACGAGTAACTATTGTTGAGCCTGGGCTCGACGAGCTTGGGCTTCGCACCTGGGTCTCCAATGTGTACTGGAAATTTCCGAACCAAATTGCGGCTCGACGTGCAAACATGGCAAATCAGGTGTCTAAGAAAGATCTCCAGAGAGGGCTGAATTAGATTCCGCGGCTTATCCTGTCACGAAACTGAGTCAACGATTGCCCACAGCTGACGGGTACTCGCCTCAGCTGGCTCTTCGAGAGAAGTCTAAACCCAAAACCTGGAACATGCCGCCTAGTAATCGCGAGCTGGGCCCTTTGTCGTTCGCCAGCTTTTCTACTTTTCCTGAAAATGTCCGCTTGAAGATTTGGGAGGCAACTTGGCCAGATCCTCGCGTGATTGAGATACGGTCACTGCCGCAGGTTGATTCGGATGATATCTATGATTTATCAAGGCTTCAGTTATACGGAACCATTTCAAATTGGCTTGACAAGGATGATTGCGACGAGGATAATGATGAAGAGGACGATGTCGAAAAAGGCGATGCTATGAGTCAAGTCCCCAATCGTGGAGAAAAGTCCAATGACGGCACCTCCAATGGAGGTTCCTCTCTCGCTTCCGGTGACAGCGAGGATTTCGATATTGAGGATGCGCGCCGATTTGGACGAAATCCGAGAACAATATTTTGGCGGATGTCTCGTGAGAACCAGCACCCAATTGCTCTGTCTGTGTGCGCAGAATCGCGTCAACACACGCTCAGGAGCTTTTATTACCTCAGGCACCACGAGCGATCTGAGTGGTCATTCTACCTTGATCCGACGCAGGATGTTGTGTGGCTATCTGACTCTTTGTGGAAGGACATCTGTTTTGACAACGAAGACGTAGTACGACTTGGACGCTCGTACGGCAGCCGACTGTCGCATGTCGAACAGGTTATTGTAAATGCGGAGAAATGGCGAGACTTGGAGGAGCTCAATATTTTACCGTATTTTGGATGCTTGAAGACGATCAAGTTGCTTCTTGACGACAACATCACGCCTCTGGAAATCTCTACATTATTGAGAGATATCGAACTGCGGTTTGGCAATGATGACAGATTCTGCCCTCGTTTCGAGCTAGTCGATAGGCGATATCAAGTGCGCGGTCAGGTTCGGGTGAGAGACATCACTAGTAACTAAACCTTTTGGCCATTACAGCGAGTAAGATAATTCAGGGCCAGCCACATTGAGAATTTTGGTGTTTATAGACTGCTTTACGCATAGCTCGCATTGACTTAACGTCAGCCTCGGTGAACTCAGCGGCCAAACTTATTGAATGGTCTAATTAAGCACCTTTGAGTGAATACCTTTCTATTATAACCGCAAGTATGCCAATCGAGACAGTTATGGTAATAATTTGAATTTCCTCTTACGCTTCTGTTGTTGATGTAGCTAGATAATAACTGCTTGAAGGGACTCATAGATAGTTTATGATGTAGGACTATTTTCTTTATTTTGAGGCTACCTTCTGTTGTCTTATGAGGTTCTCTGTATGTTTTACGGTAGACTGATAGTTATTATGTCTGAGACTTTACCATGAAGCTGTTTGCCTGATTTTCTCTTTTTATCCCGCAATGACTACTCCAACAGGAATTGAGATCGAGCTAACGCCGAGATGCGGTCTAGTTAACCCAAATTGAGGCCCTGCTCCTCAGATGAGCTATAGGTTACGGTTAACCCCCTGCAAAGCACCGATAGCCGGAACGGAATAATTCCGAACCTCCATTCCGCTGTCCAATAAAACGTGATCTAATCTTATCTCTCAAGTCGCAGTGCGTTTCCATCGCGGGAAATATGGGGCGAGAATACTAGACCGTGATTGGTCAAAAACAAGAAACGCAATGCATTTCTGGCGATAATTCTTGAGTAGGAGGCTTGCCCTGAAAACCGTAATGAAAATATTGTAAAGTGTCGGATCCTTAATAGCGGTAAAAGGAATGGCGAGCATTGATAACAATGTGATGATTTATACATCCTTTGAAGTAATTAACTGCTTATAGTGTGGGATTTATAATTTCGAGTGAAACGCTGTCTTGCGTTTGATGTGCCTCTCGGTGTACTGAAATAGAACTTACGTTGATAATCTCCCATATAGTCAGATCTGAGCTATTGTGATAGGTGACACAATGCATTGATGCCTAACGCTAATGCCTAAGCAACACAAAAATACATCGCCATTGTAGACGGCTCTATCAGGACGCTCGAGAGACATCCGCAACTATCAAATGCGTTAAGAAATTCGGAGAAAGAATTCTCTGCTTCTTTATCAAATGGATCTTTGTAATCAGTGTCTTTCTCTTAAATTTGGACATGTGCCAAACAACCTCCCGCACGAGCTATTCACATCTTTTCGCGCCTTGGAGGAATCAGCGACTCAGACGAAATGCCCTTTATGTCAGTTTATTGCCTACGAGTTTAAATATCCTAGTGTTACCGTTTCCGGACACCGTTCTTCATCGCCCGCGAGCACAGAAGAATTGCGCTCGAGCCCTGTCACAATCACGGACTCAGGACCCGCGGATCGATGGTTTCTGGTCAACTGTTCTAACAGCTACTTTCAAATTTCATGTTCTTTGATTCCCCGTAAGCCCCAAACAACTATGTTCAAGCTACGAGTGACTCATACTAATAATTTGCGTTCTTCAGAATCACTTCAATTGTATACCAACAAATACCACGATCCCTCTGATACCCACACAGGATCACAACGGAGCTTAAGTCTGGCTAAATATTGGCTTCAAACATGTGTTGAAGACCATCATGATTGTTCTGTGTACTGCGGAACATGTCCTACCTTGTTGCCGACACGTGTCCTTTATCTTGGATCGATTGCAGCCGACGAAGATCCAGTTCTACAAATCTCAAATGGGCTCATGGCTCCTTATGTGGCACTCAGTTACTGCTGGGGGAAGAAACCATTTATCAAAACATGCCGCACTAATTTTGGCCAAATGCAACAAGGTATCCCAATCCAGTTGCTACCAAAGACCTTCCTAGATGCGATTGCTGTTACAAAGGCTCTTGGCTGCGACTACCTATGGATTATGCCCTATGCATCATCCAGGACGATCCTGAGGATTGGCAGCGAGAATCCATCAAGATGCGCGATGTTTATAAAAATGCCCTGGTCACAATATGCGCACAAGACTCACCAAATCCTTTTGGGGGCTGCTTTAGCCGGCGCGATCCTTTAATCCGCCGACCAATAGTTCTACCTCTTTACAACGAAGAGGGATTGCTTGACGGGGAATTGTTCTGGTCTCGAGATGTTGGAGTACCAAGTGGATCACCGGGTCCACTGGGACCGCTCGATTATCGTGCTTGGACCCTGCAGGAACAAGTACTTTCCGGTAGAGTTCTTGCGTATTGCGAAGGGACAGTCTTTTGGTTCTGTTCAACGACCGCACTATGGGAAGCAAAACCAATTTGGGAGAAAGACATCCAAAGGCTGTCAGACTACGCGAAGTTGAAGCGACTTGTTATCAATTATGATGCATGGCCAGTATCACGAATGTTACGATCCGCCAAGAAGACGAGAAGAGCGGCTTACGATGCTTGGTACGACTTGGTCGGAAAATATTCCGGCAGAAATATAACCAAACCAAAAGACCGAATGGTCGCAATCTCGGCCGTTGCGGAAGCAATGAGTCTTATTCTAGACGACCAGTATGTCGCTGGTCTATGGAAAAGAGATATAATCCGTGGGCTCCTTTGGATGTCAGTGAGAGGAAGAAATGTGCGACCTCGACGAGCAAAAAGGGGGCAAGGCTATGTGGCGCCTTCCTGGTCATGGGCGTCTATTAATCACGGTGCAGTACTGGCTTTATTCTCGATGAAACTGAATTGCGGCATCCTCACCTACGGCAGCCAGATAATTACACCTGAATTCAGATTTCGCCGCTATGAATACATGGAGGAGTTACCTGTTAAAGCTCCAAGCGATCCTGAAATATTGACTGTCCAATGCAGTAATATTGGAACAAGCCCTTTCGGCCAGGTAAAAAGTGGTACTATTCGACTGAAGGGATACACACGCGAAGTGGTCCTGCGGCCTAGGGGTAAGAATCTGTATGACCGCGCATTACACACTAAAATCGGCAAGGCGCATATAGATGAGTTCCGTTTACTATCATCTCGTAAGCTAGTTGTAACATGCCTCTTCATGGCGAGATATGTGAAGGAAGATGAAGAGGCCTTTCTCAGTAGTTCCAAGGACATCCAGCAATTCGGAAAATGTATTTGTTTAGGTCTTGTGCCTACTAGGCTGAGGAAGAACGAGTATCGTCGGATCGGATTGGCTGAAATTGATTACTGGAAGTGGGATATGGAAGAGAAAAGAGAGATTTTCCTAGTTTAATACTATTTATATTATAAATCATGGGGCTTATAGCTTCAAGGCATCTGGCTTTGGTATTACCTCTTGTTTTCGTGTTTGATTCCTCAAATTCGGTCTAGTAAAATGATATCCATATTCACTTACAAGACCTTGTTATCTAGAACAACTTTGTATACCATCTCAACCTTTGGAACCAGCAGGCACCATTCTATCAACAACCTTGACGCAGAGTGTCACCAAGGATGTCTCGTCCATAATGTCCAACATCGTCACCAAAGCCCCTAAATGCATCCGTATCCAATTACGAACCTCCACAGCAGCCAGTGAGTCGATGCCATACACAGAAATTGGCCGATCTTTTTCCAAGGGTTCTGAAAGACGAATCATTCGCAAAGCATTTGTTAATTACCTCTTCTGTAGCTGCTACCATTGGGCCTCTCTCTGTTTCCCCCGACTGCAGGCAATTTATACCTCTATGCCTTATTTTACAATTTAGCCTTACTTAAGGTTTAATTAGTTGCTGTATAAGCCTTTAGGATACGCTTAAACTGTATAAAAAATACTGTGTTCTTTGTTATGTGCAGCCTGGCGCTACCTTCATTACATAGCCGACCTAAGGACTTCTGCAAATATCCATATTTTAAAACTCTCTCTCGCCAATGCGATTCGGAACATGGCGGAGTATACTCATATTATACCTCACTATGGTTGGGCTATTTCGATCATGAATATTATCCCGAATTGGTTTGCAAGATTATCTTTCCACCCTTAAAGCCCGTTCTTGAGTTTAGTGAAGTAAGTTACCTCAACCTTACCTTGACCTTCAGTAGCTAACAGTTTCAGGATATGGTGGTTCAGATCGCAGACCTTTCAAATGGTCTGAACCATGAAGCCAAGGAAACAACTCAACCTACTGTCTTTCATGACATCCTTTCGTCTTTACTCCCTCCATATGAACTCTCACTCGCGCTGCCTAACAATGAAGCCGCCGGGCTAGTTGCAGCATCAACTTACAACGCTACCTAGATCTGCCGTTAGGGCCAGAAGTCAGGCTAGCCTCATCCCTTTTTGTATTTATGAGTCAATCCCTGATCATCCCCCAAGCAAGTCTGGACCTAGTGCCTCCTTCAACTCCAGCGTTTGTGGGTGCAGTTCCTCTGCGTCTTCATGCTTGCCTATCCTGTTAAGCAAGAGTGCCAAGTTGTTTCTACTAGCACGTGTGTCCGGATGCTCCTTGCCAAGCACCTTTTCCATCAGCTCCGCCGTCTGTCGATGCATCTTTACTGCCGCCTCGTACTTGCCTTGAGAGTAAAGAGCCCCTGTAAGGTTGTTCCTGCTGGTAAGTGTGTCCGGATTCTCCTTGCCAAGAACCTTCTCCCTCAACTTCAGCGTTTGTCGATGCATCTTCTCTGCTTCCTCGTACTGGCCCATACTATCAAGTACGTTTGCCAGGTTGTTCATGCTAGCGAGTGTATACGGATGCTCCTTGCCAAGCATCTTCTCGCTCAGCTCCACATCCCGTCAATACATCTTCACCGCTTGTCCATAACTCCCTAGCTTCGAGAAGCCCTCAGCGACGTTAAAAAGAAGCCTCCCTATCGCTTCGCCATCTTTACATTTCTCATCGCTCTCCAACACGCATGCGGTACCCCTCACTCGGTCATACCCCTCTACCGGTCAGCAAAAAAAATAGTCTCCCATATAAAATGCGATTTTTCACTTGCATAGTGTTTGACCAAAAGTGAAGCTATTAGCGTGGGAAAATAGCTGCCGTATTTAAAATTGCGTAAGATTTAATATTTTAACATTCCTTCTCCAGTGACGCTTGCGGTATGACCGTACAGAACTAATGTGGATTGTCTCAAAACGCCTCCCTCATCAACCTCCCTCCGCCAAGTCTCATCAGATTTTTATCTATACCAGCCTTTCAAAACCACGCTGAAAATGCCTCAATTACCTTATACAGAGGATGATGTTATCGAAGCCATGCTGGATGTCACAGATAATGGACTCTCGCAACATGAGGCCGCCCAGAAGCATGGCATGCCCCAGACCACTCTTTCTGATCGACTAAGAGGCATACCGCCTAAATCTGAAGTCACCCATCCTAGCCGGCTGTTATCCAAGTCTCAAGAGGCCAGGTTGATTACCTGGATACTTCGGCAAGAGGCCCTAGGCTATGCTCCATCCCACAGTCAAGTTCGCGCCACCGTCGCTGCCCTCCTACGGCAACAAGGCAGGGAACGGCCTATCGGTGTCCATTGGCTAACCAGGTTCGTGAAACGCCATCCATCCATAAAGAAGAAGATAGGAAAACGCCAGGAAGCATCGAGGTTCAATTGTTTTACCCCGACCGCCGTCAATTGGTACTTTGACATTCGGGAGAGAGAATATGGCTGGATCAAACCTGAGAACACGGTTAACGTTGATGAGGGCGGTATAATGGCTGGATTTGGTAAGTATTTGTCGTTATACCCATTGATTGAGCTAATCTATTGCGAATCCAGGCTTGGATTCCTTAGTTATCGGCAGCAGCGATCCCAAGATGAAGGCCTTCCTCAAAGGCTCTCAGTCCCGCACTTGGACTAGCTTTCTCGAAGCCGTGACTGCAACTGGCCGTCTTCTGAAACCGGGGATTATCTTTAAAGGCAAAGAACTTTAACAACAGTGGTTTATCGAAGAGCTCAAGGAGATAGCCGACTGGTATTATATCACGTCCGACAACGGCTGGACAGACAACCATATCGCAATTGAGTGGCTCAGAGAGGTCTATCTTCCCCAAACACAACCGGAAGATGAGTCCGATGCGAGGCTTATCATATTAGATGGCCATAGAAGCCACGTATCCGTGCGTATCTGCCCGTTCCGGGCCTTCTGAATAAAGAATGTCGCTAACTCAAAATCCAGGATGAGTGGATGGCTACGTGCTTTTTGAACAACGTATATTGTTGTTACCTGCCAGCCCACTGCTCTCATGGCCTACAGCCACTTGATAATGGGGTGTTCAATGCCTCCAAGGCTGCCTATCGTAAAGAACTTCAAAAACTGACAAGCCTGACCGATTCTGCCCCGGTGGACAAGGTCAACTTCATCAAGGCTTATGCCAAAGCCAGGGAAGTAGGCATGACGAAGAAAAACATCCTTTCTGGCTGGAGAGTGACTGGAAACTGGCCGATTTCTCGGCGGAAAGCGCTTATGCATCCAGAGATTCAGTCAGCCAAGAAGGAAACGACGCCTGCATCGGACGGCCCCAGCGACGGGCAACGCGACTCTGATAACACGCCAAAGACCAGCCGTCATATCAGGGATCTGGGGAAGAACAAAAGTCCCTCAACGAGAAGACGGTATTCTGTGATATCGAGAGGTTTTGAAGCGCAAGAGTCAAAGATCGCCTCGCTAAGCTCAAGAGTAGCCAGTCTAGAGGAAGAAGTCGGACGGTTGAGCAGAGGCAAGAAGAGAAAGGCGATACCGAATCCCAACAGGAAGTTCATGACACTAGCCGAGGCTCTAGTGGTTGGTAATACTATTTCTGAGCCAGACCAAGCAGCTGAAGAGATAGAGGCTGTTGAGGATGTAATTGAGGTGGGAGGAGTGGAAGAGGATGAGGGCTCAAATTCAGAGGCGGGAAGAGTTACTAGTTGTACGGACTCGCGCAGGCCGCGCAGTTAAAAGACTAAGGGAATATTAAAATACAGTCAATTCTAATCTTGATCCGAAACGTGAACTTGGTTTTGCTATTTTTGCCAAGTTTTTGCCGTTATGTTGAAAAATCGCATTTTATATGGGAGACTATTTTTTTTGCTGACCGGTAGAGGGGTATGACCGAGTGAGGGGTACTGCATGGTAGATGAAAGTCCTATGATCTAAGTTTAGGGCTTCAAACTTTAATCCTGAACCTTAATCCTGAAGTTGAGGGTGAACCCTCCAATATTCAACACTTTCTTTGTTTATTTCGCGGCTGAGGATTTGCACAGAAATCTTGCGATCTAGCCCATCTATCCATTTGTCCATCAAATGCAATAGGACGTTTGCAGATTGGATATTGACAGTGCTGCTGATTGTGGGCTATGATAAGGGAATGTATGACTTTGAGGTCCTCGCCGGCAGCGCAATAGCGTGCTTCTATGTCACCTTGGTCTGCATCCAGGTTGTGAACTGAAGCATCCTTCAAATGGGGATGAGTCTCTTGAACGATCTTTTGGCTATGTGTCGTTGCCTCTCCGCCATCGATGAACTTACTGTGGAGATCCTGCAAAAGTTCTTTGTAGAGAGAGTGTTGTGAAATAATTTCGTCAGAAGGTTGGCTCCCAGCTTGGGACTGTTTTCACTCCTGTTTAGCGGCACGACAGCACCTAGATATATTGCTTGCCGACCAAGGCTTCCCGCACTCTTCACATTTTTTGGTTATTCTTGGTTTACGCCCCTTCGCGAAGCTCCCATGGCAGTGTCGCACGTGGTCCAGTACGCTCTTGAGTTCTTTTCCTTTATCTCCTTTGCCCTTGCATCCGTCGAGTTTGCACCATCCAAGTTATTTCTCAAAAGCTTGTTTCACGTCATCCTCGTTATTGAGTGTGATAGGCGGATGTTTGCTACTGTTACTTGAGCAGCTCTCGTTTGGGAGCGTGGTCGAAGTCATATAGATCAGATGGTTCGACGAGTTGGTTCAACGAGCAAGTTCAATAAGTCGGTTCAATGAGCTGGTTATTTCTCACATTCCTTAGACCCTACAACTTCCTTTGACTATGGACTACTCGCTTCGTGGGCCTGCCATACCAGCTGCAGACCGGTGAGCGGTTCATACCCGTCTGCCCTGACAATGCTGTCGTTCCGATTCTAAGCAGTTGCCATCCCGACCAGCCATGGATGCATTCCGTTCTCTCGTGCCCTGCAACCTGCATTGCGTGCCATCTCATCATAATGGTGAAGGATATCATCTATAAGGATATTTTCAGTGACACCTTCCTTCAGGCACTACTCTACAGGGAATATAAAAGGATTTTCCTCATCTTTATTGATGAGCGTTAAGAGGCATCCTGCTCTTTCTAATGCTTTCTTGAAGATATTGGCCCATTTTCTCTGGTGGTCTGTAGACTTCTCGAGGAAATCCTCAACTGATGTTTGTCCATGCTGCCTTTACTACGTGCAGATTCTTTGAAATGCCTTTCTCGGTTGGTGGATGTCATTTGTTCGTTGCAAAAGGGCACCTAAACGTAGCATTTCTGATTCTAGTGCCCATGGCCTTGGCTTCTTGACGGGTCGATTATCGATGGCATCCTCGCTATCAGCGATGAGATGCTTTGTGGCAGCCATTGTGAAAGATTCTATATATTGTTGGGCTGAGGGAAAGGCTGTCTGAATGGCTGTCGAGGGTATCACAGAATGGCCGGGAACAAATTGCGACGTAAAAATGGGTGGGACGTTTTACAGTGAGTGTCAAGTAATAATGACATGTGGCTGGCTGGTCCAAGTAACGAACAATTTGCAAAGAAGTGGACGAGAGGACTGACGAGAGGACTGTCGTGAGGACTGTCGTGAGGACTGGCAAATGACCCTGGACTTCCTGTTCGCCTTCTTGGTAGCTATCCCAGCAGTCTCCCAGCCTGTAGACCGGTGAGGCTTCAACAACCCAGACATGGAGACGCTATCCTCACCCCTACTGGGCAGCCCCTGACTGTTCACGAACATGAGGCTACAGGATCACCAACATGTTCCTATTCCAGCCAGCCATGGCTGCATTCTGTTCTATCGTGCCCTGCAACTACTTCCCTTCCTCCAACCGGCATTGCGTACCTTGCATTCGCAGGGGTCTAGAGAGACGCCCAAAAGGTCACGCACGCTCCTGTATCCGTCCTTTACTTCGAACGAGACTCATGGTCTTTAAAACTTTTCTCATCTCTGTTTGACCTGTTCCTCCTTGGTGTTGCTACAAATACACCACACACAAAATCATCGGGAGTTCCTGGCCAGCGAATTTATCAACTTCGTATTCTTGAAGTTCGATGTGGGGGGGCGCGCTAGTACCAGGTTTGCATTAGGCCGATCGGAAATACGTTCTAAGATTAGCGGCTGAGGATACAGGGCTGGGGAAGGCGGAACAGGGATCTGTCGCTGATCTCCATAACCAACAACGAACATCCTTGCTTTTTTCCCTCGCTTAAGTGACACCTGTTTTTCTGCCCTCGCCTACCGACACCTGTTTTCTGTCCTCGCCTACCGACACCGGTTTTCTCCCCTCGCCCAACCGACACCGGTTTTTCTCCCTCACTAATGCGACGGCACATGTCATCAGGCTTAGGGTATGATATCTCCCAAAGCAGCACGGGATTTCTTGCGAATGCGGGTCGGCACGAGCCATCGTGCGTTGAAAAGCGATCATTTGAGTGGCATGCATTCGCGTACTTTGTGACATATTGTGTGACCCTAACCTAGCTTGTTTGCAGAAGGCAATTGTCTCGCTTGTTAAACTGGCGGCGCAAATTCCCTCATACCCTGTAGTTCCGGCTAATCATCGAATATGACGTCACGATAAGCCATGACCCCGGGAGTCATGAAAAGATTACCCTACACTGCCCCTATTCTTTCTTTGAACATAACAATTTTCCTCGCATCCGCTGTTAGTGCTTCGCCAGGGCAGAAAATTTTGGGCGCCAAAATGGCAGTAAGTGTAGTGGCGGTATTAATGAGACTCTGACAGTTACCAGGAGGAACTTCATGACACGCGAAGAGAACCATGGTGCTCAGGTCCACCAACTGGCTCTGGTGTCCAGGCTTACTATATCATAACTCAGCACCATCACCATGTATATCCTGTTATGAGCGAAGACTCGAATGATGATGAATTTTCCCGAGGAGTCGTAGTCATAGGCATAAGGAAGTATGGCAAAGTACCTGGAGCCCCAGCAATGGCATCCCGCCAATGAGGCACCTTCACGGGTTTTTCGATGCACAACTCTGCTCCGTCCATCCTCATGCACTCCGCATCCGGGTCTTTGTTCCATATGATGCCTCGAGGAAATTAAAAGGCAATAGAGCTTCAGTACACACAGCCCTCGATTGAAAGGCCCTACGCCATCACTACGACATGTCATGCATCGAAAATATGACCGCTGATCGACCCATCCTGGATGCGATTTCGCCTTCCATAAGTAGGATGACCTCAGGTACGGCAACACCAGTTATTGCAAAGACTGATTTACCTGCAACACCGACCTCGGGTGAGTCAAGCAACAGGATGGTGGGTGGCCCATCTGAGAGACGGCGATGGAACCATCCCGACCAAAGCCGTCAAAGGAGACATTTCGATAAGGTAACCCCCTACATGAATCGGCGATGGCAGAGGGGCTGGATGAAAGAGGGAGTTGCTGACCAGAAACTGGAAGAGATTCAGGGAAATGGCTCACTCAATGCAGGACTGGGAGTCACGTTTGGTCAATAGCAGGGTAGTAATGATCCCGAAGCAAAATGTCGATGTAAGATGAAGCTAGTTGCCGGGTTACATGTCGGTAGAGACCTCGCTTGGTTGCGGTTGATATGATGTTGGCTTGGCGGGATGGAGAGGACTTTGTCGACAACTGGTACCCTATCTTGGTCTGGCATCAGCGAGGCTCACGTCTTGAACTCTAGCTTCGGCAACTGAGCTATCATCTCAATCAGCTAGGTATAGAAGTGTTTTCGTCGCATCGACGTATCGTTCGCTAACGTTTGTAGATCGAGGGGCTGGCCAATAATGACGTCGAGAATGCGATAAGCCTGTGTCGTGGGCTATCGCGAAGTAGGCTCTCATCCCGTCCGTATACGTGGAAGAGGAACTGTTGTCTTGCTTTCGAGTCCCGGTCATCCCACCTACGTCGGACATCGTACGAGAGCGGTTTGCCATGACTGTTACCGCATAGTGATAGTGTCACGCTGGAGCTTGGACCAGACGTCATGTAGTACGGGTTCGATCAGGATCCTCACGATCCAGTTCGCGCGTTTCTTCAGGAACTCGATGAAGGAACAGATGTTGAAGCTACCGTGGTTGGCGTCGAGGGTGCGGCAGGGCCTTTTGTTTTCATGTCCAGATGCTAGCGTGCGAATAGCATCTTGGTCGATGGACTCGACGATCGATGAATGTCTGCCTCTTGCTGTTGATTTGGTATTGGATGAGGGGGTATTGATCGCGCGCGTAATCTTGGTAACCACGCTTCTCAGTCAACATCGGCCATTGACCGATCCCGTATGACCAATAGTCCATCACTGGGTGCTTCACCCAATGATTCTGATGAAGCTCCCTTGATAATGAAGGGTATGCGAGGTCCTGGTCTCAAACCGATTCATGAGGTGCCAAGGTCTAACACTCAGCCTATCATAACTGGCCCCAATCACCTTAACTCGAGATGTATGTATTGGTGCCTCATACGAAAGTGCTCCCTTATACGGCGTGAAATTGATTGGAGCTTTTTCAGTGATGTGAAGCACTCTCTCGAGTGATGGTGATTGCTATAGAGTATTCGGCAGCCATTATCTGCATCTTAAGCAAAAGTTGTAGATTGACTCAATGATCAGAAGGGGGACAGGAAGAGCACCACCAAACATGTAGAGAATGGGCGAAAATCCTAATAGAGGAAGTTTGCCGAAGACAAGGTAGCGCTTGTGATACTGGCTACCATTCGCCTCGGGTTGTTATGCATATTAACACCGCCAACTTGCCGTCTCTTACGCGGTCATTGACCGTTTTCCATGCCTAAACCCTACAGCCCAGTCAAATTGCACCTTCCATTTGGCGGCCTGAAAGATCCACGAGGCCTGGACCCAGATTCACGATGCTTCTGAACAACTCCAAGCGGATATGATTATCCCGTACCTGTTCCATGTTGCATATGGTCGACATGCTACGCCTGGCCTCTAGCGCTCGATAAACTCAGACACATTATTAATGATCATTAGGAAAAGGCGAATCGGAAACTAACAAGGTATCCGGCCCTGGACCGAAATCCCGCCGCAGGGTCTTGCGTGGCGGCGGGACCTAAATTTTTGTTTGTTTGTTTGTTTGTATATTTTTCGTCTGGGTGGCTGTAACGAAGCCAGATCTCCTACTGGAGCAAAAGACGTGCTGAGCTAGCTAGGTACAGGGAAACCCCGCTTCCTTCACCATCCAGCATACCAATGGCACAAAAGGTGCTGTATTTCTCAAGCCCGTCACCCGTCAGCGGGTTCGGGGGCAATCTACTGTCGAGCTTTTTCCACCGACCAGAATTCTCTCACGCATCACTACATCTGCTGACGCAGTCCACAATCTCCAGTAACCAAGTTGTAGCTCGTAGTCGACTGTCGTGGCGGCAGGGAAAAACCTTGGGAAGGAATCAGAGGCCGGCGGTGCGGCTTGCCTTCAAAGGGGAAAAACCCATCGCAATCGGCGTCGTTGATCGGGAGGATGTCGCTACCGATGCCACGGGCACCGTCCTCCGATATCTAAGGCGTTCTGGTTCTGAGGTGCCGCCATTAGATCCGACAAAGGTGTTGTCAGAGAAGGTGAACTCTCCAAAATTCCTTCTCTGAAAACTGCTGTTAGGGAGCCGATGGCGTCCCCGCAGTATTGTGTGGCCGAGTAGCCCGTAGAAAATCCCGCTCCTAACAGTGCACTAACAGTGCGTGCCAAGAAAGAATTTTTACAGGGGAGAGTTGCGGCGGGACCTAAATGAAGACTGGCAGGGCTAGTCAAGGGTAGGCAAAACTCCTAATCCTCGGCCGATTCTCACCCCACCTCAGCCAGACCCGGTTTGATCTCGTCGGGGATCACCGCTGTTTGATGGAATCATGTTTATCCCCTAATTGAAGTGCCACATTTCTTCGTTGAGGCTAAAGCTGCTGGGATCTTAGGTACGTTTTCATTTGGCAAGCTAGGGCGGCTACGTGTCGGTTGTTGCGGATGCCGCCATTTGGCGCGGGATGTTTTGGGTTAGCAGATCTAGTCTCACGACCGTTACTCCATTTGCGACCTTACTCCTGTATAGGAAAGATCCCGGATTGTGGCCTGGAAGATTGAATCTTCTGGCCAAACACTTCTAGCGTCGAAACACACAATATTGCCCGAACCTACTCTTACACCGCAGCGGCTTCTCTTTACATCCATCATTATCCTGCACACAAAGCTATGAAGGCATTTCCTAAGATCGGTGACGTTCCAGTGTGGTCAGAACCGCCTGACGGTTATCTCGTCAACTTTACCAATCCACAGAAAGACACGGCGCTTCTGTACGCAAGTTCCGGTGTCTCGATTTCCTGTCTTGTTTCTTTCCTCTTAATGGGAATACATTTCTATGTGGCATCTTTCGTCACAAAGAATCTATCCTCCCGACATTGTAAGTCAAGTCTAGTATATGGGTATTTATTATTAAGGATATCTGTACTGATTCTGATAAAGTTTTGACACTTGCTGGATGCGTGCTCGCGACGGCTTCACAAAGCATCATTTTCGTTTGCCAAATGCGGGGCGTCGTGGGCGTACATGTTTGGGAAATGCCTCTAGATCATACGCGCTGGGAATCAGCTGTATGTATGTCATTAGATCAGAATGTATGCTTATGCTAATGTATTGACCAAAGCTTCTTCTTGCTGCCAACTTACTGGCCATTCCTGCCACAGCACTCGCGAAGTCAGGGCTCTATGTTTTCTACCGCGAATTCATCGGACCAACACAATCCGCTTACTTCATTCTTATTCCAGCTGTTTTAAGTATCGCTTCTTTCGTCGTTGTGTGGATGTTTCAACTACTTGCTTGTAGTCCAGTCGAGGCGGCATGGGACTTGAGATTCTACACTGAGACAAGCTGCCACAGCCGCTACTATTGCGGTACGGTCCAAGCGAGTGTTGAAATTCTCACGGACCTTTACCTCACCTGTTTTCTTTTATTTAAAGCTTTCCCGCTGCAAATGCACATACGTGGGAAAGTAAGAGTAGTTTCATATTTCCTCAGTAGTTTACTCACACTGGTGCCGACCGCATTGCGGTTGCATATCTCCGTGAGCGGACATGGGAACCAAAACCCTGACCCGACATGGGACCTTTTTCGGATGGCGACCTACTGGTTATATAATGCTAATTGTATTATTAAGTCAAGCACCCATGTAACCGACCCCCCCTGGTAACCGACCCCCACCTCAGACACGTCTTCAGACGCGTCCACACCAGTATTTAAATCCACGATAAATCGAGTTCTTCTTCAATTCAATTTTTTCTTTCTTCATCCTCTTCTTTTACTTCTACAATGCCGGTATACTCTGCGGACGACCTAGAAAATGCCATTGCAGACGTCAAGAATGGGGTCTCTTTGAAGACCGCCGCGAAAAAAAACGGTCTACCACCCAGCACCCTACGAGGTCGCCTCACTGGTGCGCAAAGTCGTCAGGTCGCTCGCCAAGAACAACTACGCCTTACTACCGATCAAGAAGATGAACTTGAGCGCTGGATCCTGCGACAGGAAAAGCTCGGCCACGCTCCAACTCACGCGCAAGTGCGAACTATCGTCCGCAGCGTTCTCGCGCGTCACGGGGATCACGCGCCATTAGGAAGGAAGTGGACTACGCGATTCGTGGAGCGCCACCCTGCCTTGAAGACAAATTTGGGTCGCCGTACAGACTGGGAGCGTGTAAATGCTGCGACCCCGGCGAATATCAAGCGCTTGTTCGACGTGTATGAGACCGTGGATTGGATCCCCCCCGAACGACGGTATAACGCCGACGAGGGCGGCATTATGGAAGGCCAGGGCGTTAACGGCCTCGTGATCGGCTCGTCACAGGAGAGCCCTAACGCGGTACCAGTCAAAACAGCGACCGTACGTACGTGGACTTCCATTATTGAGTGTATATCAGCGGTCGGGGTTGTCCTCCATCCGCTCGTTATATTCAAAGCGAAAAGCATTCAAGAGCAATGGTTCCGACGCGAATTTTTAGAGAAGCACCTTGGTTGGCAAGTTACCTTCTCAAAAAATGGCTGGACGAGCAACTCTATTGCGTTAGAGTGGCTTGAGAAGGTATTCCTTCCCCAAACGGCTCCTGCAGATCCAGCTGATGCCCGTTTATTAATCGTTGACGGCCACGGCTCGCATGCAACCGAGGAATTCATGGCCAAGTGTTACCTGAACAATGTTTATCTTCTCTTTTTACCGGCACATTGTTCTCATGTACTCCAGCCTTTAGATCTCGATTGCTTTTCTAGTCTGAAGGCGGCGTACCGTACTTTGGTTGGCGAGCATACCGCTCTGACGGATTCTACCCGGGTTGGGAAGCAAAGGTTTCTCGATTTTTATGCGAGAGCCCGCGAAATCGGTTTCCGGAAGGAAAACATTCGATCTGGATGGCGGGCAGCTGGCTTATGGCCTGTGAATATTAACAAACCGCTCGCTTCGCGTTGGGTGATGGCCTCACGAAGTCGGCACTACCTCCCTCAGAAACTCACGATATCGTAACGCCAAAGCGTGGCGGCGACGTTGTAAAGCTTTTCTCTGCCAAAAGGAGCTCTCCTTCTTCACGGCTCTCAATTCGAAAAGCGGCTGCGGCGTTAGACAAGGTTGCAATCGAGCTCGCGATGAAAGACCGCGAAATTGAGCGGTTACGCGCCCAGCTTGAAGCGGCGCAACCGAAGAAAAAACGGAAAGTCAGGCAGGACCCGAACGAATGCTTTATAAGCCTCGCACAGATACTTGCAGAGGCCAATCGCGAGCCTGATCAACGTGTTATTCAGTCACAGAAAGGCGATCTTAATTGTATTGTGGTGGATGGGAAAAGTAGCTCTGAGTCGGAGGAAGATCCAGCCCCTGTGCGCCGATCAACCCGCGTCAGGCGGCCTACAAAAAGGTATATTAGACAGGATTTGAGTAGCGAAGAGAGCGATTGAGAGACTTTTAAATACCATTTTCTCTGCATTTTTAGCTATTTATTTGACAAAGTTGTGTTAAAATATTGTAAATAGATCGATGGATTTTCTGAGTCTTGCAGATGGGTCGGTTACCAGGGGGGGTCGGTTACATGGGTGCTTGACTTATCTACCATTCACTACCAGGATTGCGACAGTTCATCAACCCCCTTATTTCCCGGTTATTCAGAAAACCAGCGCCGCCAGAGGATTCTAAGGATAACCATACTCGACGCTATCCAAGAGGACTATATTTTGTGGGCGGTACCCCGATGAATGATGGGGAGGGCTACAACTGTAGCAAGGTGCGACTTAACGCTTCAGGGATCCTGTATATGGAGTCATATAATTCATAGGGAAGGCTTTGGTAGTTTTGAATAGTGTATGGTGGATATGTTAGGATATCTTTGCGAATTTGAAGTATCGAAAAAAAAAAAGAGAAAAAAACATCCTTGATGTTCTCGTTATTGCGTAAAACCTGCAAAAGGTAAAATATGCCTCATAGTAAAGCTGTCTCGTGAAAGATGTTCACAAGGCAACTTTTCCATTCCTCTTTTTATCTTCTTCAGTGCATTCTGCATATATCATCAGGCTGTAGTTACGTGAATGAAACCTACGCACTAAATTTACGCTCTATGCAGTACTGGCTCATGAAGCAAGTCAGTTATTATTAGGTTTTGTCTCCAAAGAGGACTGGGATGCCTTCTCCGCAAGCACACAAAGTTTCATCAGTTGATTATCTACTATAGAGGTATGGAACCATGCAAGGTGACGTTGTTGGGAAGGCGAGTATAGAAAAAAGTAGTTGTCGAAGGTCCTACTTCGCCAGCCTCGTACAGCTCGTGCAAATGAGGATGCTGATAATTAGACGAATCAAATCGGCCTACTTTACCTACTGAGGAACGGAAATAAGGCTGATGCGCATAATTCTTGCATCACGTGAAAGAAAAAGGCAATCGACCAAGCACCAGTTGCGCAACACGGGCCACCACGCTCCTCTGACGCTAGAAACGTCTCTTGGATGCACATTATAGTCCCCTCCTGATTGTTTCCTTTTCCCTACGGTTTATTATTATTAGTCCGACAACCGAAAGAGGCCGACGGAGTACGTTCCTAATGCGCTGCAGGCCTGTGCTAAAAGAGCTAAGGCATGTGGAGAAGCGAACGTACTCAACTGCAGGGGAAAGCGAGACATGCCCAACAACCACTGCTCTTATCTAGCACCAACCGATGCCGCTTCCCCACGGCAGTGTTCGCCTGAACTCCTGAATTTTCCGCAGTAGGTACGACGCCATGGGCATTATAAACCGTAAAGACTCCACTCTGGTGGAGCCACGTGACGGAGTCGGTCGAACCGGGTTGAGATCAGGTGTAAGAGGCAGATTGGCATTCTGGCCTTTGATTTTATTGTTCCAAGAAGGACAGTCGTCACTTTTTTTCTTCGAGTCAGGCCAATTCCGAGCCACACTGCTTGCACTGACCGTGGTTTTGATGCCTCTGAACAACCTTAATAGACCTTGACCGCAGTTTACCATATGCATTCACCATTTGCAGTGTTCAACAACCGAGACTTCACAACATAAACCACACCCTCGTCAAGCAGCAAGTCGCATCAGTTCAGGCTCCGGTCGTTATCTGCAGCCCTTCCGTTAAGACTCAATCATCCCTAAAGCTATCGGAGCTCTGGCTCTCGCTCTGGATCCAAATCAAATTCTGTCCGATTCAGGTCAATCCCAGGCCTTAACCCCAGTTTGTCAGATCCAGCTCCCACTCTGCGATGACCAATTGACGAGACTGGTATACCTTCAAAAAACTGCCGCTTATCCACTGACCGAATAGTTTGGTAAGCTTGGTATCATCCACAGATGTTTCACGGGGTGCGCTTACATCATACTTATCACCAATTACGACCCCTCTCCAAGCCTTCGCCTGCCCATATACCGCCTCAACCTTCAATGTCCACGTCTGGTCCTAGCCCGGCTGACTGGTGTCCAACTCTCGCTATTCACGGAATTGGCCTTCAATCTTTAGCCTTTGCCTCAACATCCCTAGCTAACGCGGATGTCAAAGACGCGTCGACGCCCGTGGATGGAGAGAAGCCTCCAAAGAATAAGCAAAAGCGCAACAAGCTGACTCTCTCATGCCATGAATGCGTCGAGCGCAAGACCAAGATAGGACATCATTACCTCTTACTTGGTTTCTCATGTTGTATCGTGCTTACATCACATCTTGATCATCCCTATTCACGATTCCATACAAGATGAGCCCACTCTACCTTTATATTCTGGCACATTATGAAATTTGATCAAGAAATGTCTGAGAATGACAAATCAATACCTCGACTTTCCTTCTGTTTGCGAGAATGGGCTTGGTCGGCTGGATAACCTACTGACGTATTCAAAGTGTGATAGAGACCGACCTCGTTGTCATGCTTGTATGTTCAGTCGCAGCCTGTCCTGTTAATTTTATCTTAACCTCAGCCAGGCGTAAAACGGCAAACTGACTGCCGATATACACATGTCGCCAACCTTCTCAAGTATGATACCTCCCGAATGAGCAACTGTTTGCTGTGATTTAACAATCAAGTAGGGAGACCACTGGATCCGCCTCCAATGGCTGCCGCATTACGACAACCTCTAAGAAGAAGTATGGTTCCAATGGAAAGCCCCGTATTCCAAATATTGCAGATAGAGGCATGTTGAGTGATCTTAGGGCCTCCTCGCACGGCGCCGATGCGCTTTCTATTGGTCTTCTGTCCAACGTACCTTACTCTTCGCCTTCTGCAAGCAACGTTTTTGGTATTGGATCCGAGCACCCTTTTGTCAACTACTGGACTGGTGAAGGGGGCTTACATGACCCTATTTCAGTGCTTCCAGAGAAAATCCAAGCCGATATACTACTCAGCCGTTACTTTGAATGTGTTGACCCTGTGTATCCGGTGATACATCGCCAGACATTCTATGCAGACTACGAATATTTCTGGCAATTAAAGCAGCAAGAAAAGACCAGCAGCACAGATCCAACCTTCGTTGCATTGATATTTGCCATGCTAGCCTTGGGCACACAGTTTGTCACATCGACAACACCTTTCCAAGAACGGAAGCTGACAGCAGAGTTCTATGCTTCGGCCAGCAGCCAGTCTCTGCGTATTGCTACGTATCTTAGCAGTGCATCATTGCGGTCAATCCAGGCCATGGTATTATTAGCCTACTTCCTGGTCAACAACAACCACACATCGGATGCTTGGGCGTTTTCAGGCATTTCGATACGGCAAGCTCATGCTATGGGTCTACATAGAGATCCAACTATTGGTGTGTGCCTGTTGCTTGTTGGTGTCTCTTCTTTTACTGATCCTGGTAGTAACTCCGGATGCCAACTTGTTCGAGAAGCAGCAGCGACGCAAGATCTGGCAAGCTGTCCTCCTCCAAGGTACATCACTGGCCGTCATACTCTCGCTGCCGCCTCCAGCGACACATACGGATATTTCCGTGGAAAATCCACTAGATGATAGTTCGTCGATTGCACAAAGCGATTTCGCAGATGCAGCGTATATTCGAGGCTGCTGGACTCTCGCCAACTTGGTCCAGGAGACAATCTGCTCGCCAAGGTCGTTAGAGCTGCCAATTTGCACCACAGTAAGACAGAGATCGAAGTTGATTGCCGATTTCCGAGCTGTCTACCAATCGTTTCCTGATGTCTTCAGGTCTTGGGATCCTGATCGCATCACGGCAATGGCGAAAACAAATAAGAGGGTGGTTCGTCAGACTTTGTTCCTGACCAACAACTACTTCCATAATCTGATGCTCGTTTATGCTTCTGAGAGCCCTGATGTTCCTGCCAATATTCATGCGACCCTGGATGCAGCACACGACGCGATCACAGCCTTCTTCACTTTCTTCTCCCTTTTTGAAATCGAAGCGTGTGCTTGGTGGGGATTCAACCACCGAGCATTCTTGGAGGCTCTGTGTATCGGTAATGTGCTGAGCGAGACTGCTCTAGAGCCAGAAGATAGAAACAAGGTGACAGAAGGCCCTCTCCTTGTCAGGGCAAAAGCCGATATCAGTGCGTGTTCATGCCTTGCTGGCTCCGGCCTGTTTGCTCACAAGTTGTTAACAGTACGCATGATTCAGATCATGAAGGTTATGGGCGAAGACTCCGAGGTCGCAAGACAGCGAGTGCGAATTTTGAGTGACTTTCTGGTGTGAATGAGGCGAAGTTTTCCCAACTAGAATAAGCACAAATGCAGTTCCGACGACTTTGCGACCTGAGTGAGGGTAAGCCAGTGGTATGGAAAAAACAGGCGGTAATTGGAGATTTAGGTTGTCGGAATTCAACCTTGGCTATGAGTCTTAACTCTTCACAAGCGCAAGGCCCGCGTACAAGGGCTGAACCTTCTCTCACGACAATGGATTCCCGCAGGCGGGGCCCTCATGACTACAAGAAGCGAATTCGAAATCTTTATAGGAGGTTTCGGAGTTCAAGAGTTTCAGACTAAGCACGAATCATCACACGTTCGATCCACAGACGACACGGAGTCAAGCTTCCTGCAGCCACCCGATGATGATAATGAGTATTAAAACGACCTGAGTATATAGACTACCACAGGTATGCCTAGCCTTTCACTCCAGGAGATGAGGCCTAGCTTGTTATAAACCAAATATAAATAGCAAATTGCATGCACACTGGCCAATGCATTCAATTGGGCCCGGAAGCTTCTTTCTTTGCAGACTTAGATAAAACCTTTGCCTTCAGTTTCCTCCTGACTCCTCTCTAGAAAAGCGTCATAGGTTTCCTTGTGCTTCGATGTTAAGAAAACATGATGGTTGGGATGTCGCCGAAGCAAGCATTTTATCTTCTGACTAGTGTTATTGATCCAGTATTATGCCGTCGACAGCCTCTCGCAGGTTGATCATATACTTCAGGCCGCTCGCGAGGTTGCAGAGCTTGGAGATGGAGACGTGGCCACTGTCCTTGCCGAACTCAAGCCCTTTTGTCGACTCATCTCTTCCAGCAAAGGATCTGACAAGCCTTTCTCCACCCACTTTGGTGTCAGCACAGAAGTAGCGTTCAAGATCATCGAGAAAGCTAAAAGTGATGGCCTCACTTTTGTTGGCCTTTCAGGCTATCGCGGCACTCAGAACCTCGCCAAAGACGCGTTTGTTCAGTTTTCCAAGCTCTTCCGGGATGTCAAAGGAGAACTTGGTATCAAGATGAAGCTTGCCAATATAGGTGGAGGGTGGGCCGGTATCTCGACCAAGGATGCCCCTTCCTTCACTGATTACAACAAGACTACCATGGATGATTTCTCTTCGGCCTTTGCGGATTGGGATGGCAAGTTGACCATGACGACGGAGCCCGGGCGTGCCCTTATCTCCAAGGCGGGATGGCTGCAAATCCATGTCATCAACATCTCCCAGCCAAGTTTGAACACTGATCTGAGTACTAATCCGAGTCGCGTCTATCTCTCTGCCGGTACACATCACGGATTGAAAGAAGGTAGCAAGATTTCGTTCGAGTGGCATACATGCCATCCTCCTGGAACAACGGGGCCTTGCGTTCTCTACGGGCCAACCTGTGATAGTGACGACATTATCCTGGGAAAGGATGCAAATGGCAACGAGAAGATATACGGCCCCGCTGCCTACGGGCCCAGCTACTGCACCTCTTTCAACAGTGTTCCTCCCCCAAAGGTTATCTACGTCAACTACGAGCAAAGTATGATCGATCGTTACCTGATCTCATCCATTCCTGGGATCATGAGACTATTAACAGCGCTGGCGAAAGAGTATAAGAGAGTGGCTCGTCAGAGTCTATGCCTGATGAACAACTAATGTCAAAGCGTGATGCCTCTGAATGCTTCCGAGAGTCCTGATGTTTCTGGGTATCAAGGATCGTGGGACATCGGAAGTAGCACACAATGTCAGCATGGCTTTCATCCTTCTGTTCTGGGGACTGCAGAGCTTCGCTCACGAAACCTAAGTGGTCACATAAAATGTATTCAAACGAAACATAGCAAGGCTTATGGCTCGAATTGTCAGGGTTCGCGCGAACTAAGATTCCAATTTGCGGATATAACGTCAGTAAAGTCTCGAGGCCAACCATGTCGACTCGTTGTAATCCCAAATGATTGAGAGGCTTGAAACGATGAGTGCTTGTGACTGAGCCCAAGTAGCGTCTATCACTCATGAAAGACGACCGCAATCGCGGTTAAAAGACTAGGGAATTCGTTTGACTGGAAAAGTGCTTTTATTATACTTAGTCTGACTGAAAGTTACACTTTAAAGGCAATAGAAACCTGCCTTTTTACAAATACACGGGAAACCCATTGCCAGTTGCTGGTCTTCTTTCATGCTAGCAGACAGAAACGAATAAAGCACAACTGATGTTATCTATTTACTTACGGGAAACCTCTATCAGATCTTATCTTCAAAGACTCCAAGAGCTACAAATGGAATCCCCTCATAACAATGGTATCACCACACGGATGACTGAGTGGTGTGAGAAAGAGAAAATAGGGGTTGATTTGAAAGCCTTGGGCTCATGCTCTTGTGGTATGTATGCCTCAATAGCCTCTAGTGTAATAGAACATGCTTCTTTCAATACATTTCATTGCCACTCGCAGACGACGAAACTCATTTCACCAACTGTTGATGGGAATAGCCTCGACCGGGCAATTGTTCAGAAACAATGGAATTCCATAGACTATTGAGTTGCTCGCTATCATCCAGGTCAGTTCCAAATTCCGTCACAATTCTTCTTTGGTGTTACACTTACGGGTCCCTTTTGTCCAACTTAATGCCCCTTTCTCTACAAAAGAAGTGAAAGCGTCGCATTGTGCGTGCTCGTGGAAAAGATGCCATAACATCGCCTCGAGGCTTGCCATCCGCAGCAAGCTTTCCGGCATCCTTTTTCATAACGATGTGAACGCGAAGTGCTTCGATATTCCATTTCATCTCCTCAATCTCTGCGAGGTTGACATGGAAATCGATCTCACATCTTTGAGTGCTTGGTGTTGGAAACATTGTATCTGACCAACCCAGGTCCAGTACTGTGTGACATTGACATGACTGGTATATAACCGAGTCTTGACTACAGCAAGCCGCCAATCGTACTTAGTGATGCTGCCTCCGCTGCATGAATCTGTGTCGGACCAACCCTCGAAGTGAGATTCGTCATGTACGGGGCTTCCATATGTAGGTGTTGAATGTTGGAGGGTTCACCCTCAACTTCAGGATTAAGGTTCAGGATTAAAGTTTGACGCCCTAAACTTAGATCGTAGGACTTTCATCTAGGACTTTCTAGGACTCAAGTCCTAGAAGGAACCAGTCGAAGATATATGGTCTCAATAGTCCTTCGATTGCGACAAAATCAAGAAATATACACGATACACCTTAATATCTGACACATAAGTTCAAGCTCTATTCATACAGAAACAACCTGATTCTTCTCATTACTTAGGGTAATCCCGGAATCTAGCCTGCATACAAAAAGACCTTATATTAAGCCACTATCCTCATCAATGAAGCTCTTGTTCTTATCGTCACCCTGGCCATCCTCTTGACGACTGTCTCCGCGGGTCCTGCCCCAAACACGCTGTTGCAGGCGACGATTGATGCCGGGACTGTAGCTCCGACGGTAGCACCCCATGTTTTACCCGGCTGCACCGTAGCAAGCCATAACAACACCAGCGCAACCGGCTTGACAGTCGCCGTATGCGACAGGACCCGCGGCTTGTGCCAAAGTAGCCTTGTTGGCCCCTACACCATGAAGAAATTCGGAACGGAGCAGCACTTTGGTTTCGAGATTAAATTATCAAGCGGAATGTTTTGTGGTATAGGCACTACCGATCATTATGTTGATGAAAAGATTATAATCTAGACAATTCATGGATAATGGCCAAGTTTAGAGCACATGGGGATTTGATAACTGCAGGTCTACTGAGGTCTTTTCCATTATTTAGAACAGTAATGGTTGTCTTTGAACCACGATAGCATTAGTCATGAATTTTCGACTGGCTTGCAGAGGTTTCATCTCAGGTATCTGTCATCTACTAGCTTATAGACATGATTGTACATGGATAAGTTTGAATAATAACGAGACTGCTCGGCAGGCGATTTGAGAAACAGCTCTAGGTCGACTCTTTAATCTCGTATCTATTGGGTTTGTTACTCTAAATAAGTTATCTAATCTTCTCATTTTGAGGCCATATCGTTCCGACATATCCAGTATGAATCGTGGCCAGATGTTTTCCCAAGTGGGGTTTGGGGGGTGCAGATCCACAGACGGCATCATGACGATTATATTCACGTGCGGCGATTAGTTTATCGCTTGCAGGATGCGCATTACTTTCATTGTTGGCTATTTGCCCACGTCATACCATATCATGTACGCAATCTGCACATTCTGATTGCTTGATTAGCAGCTTGAACGGCTCACGCATCGTGCGCCAGAACCAGAATCATGGTCACTAGGATCTACATAACGCAGGGTTGAAAAATAATAGTGGAAGGTTTGGGGACAGTGGCGAGCAGGGGCGTTCAAATCACGTCACAGTAACTCGGCTGTCGGTCAACCCGCTTCCGGGCATAGCCACTAACCGGAATAGCAGTCACCCAACACCCCGCTTCGCTCCTTCTCATTCAATCTCCTTCGACGTCTTACGGATCGCTTTGCTTCAATATCTTGCTTGGATTCCCAGCTCAGCCATTCAATACCATGTCTAGTGGGAACAGAGGCGGTGGATATCATGGAGGCCGGGGAAGAGGCGGAGGAAGAGGTGGCCAGGGCAATTATGGACCTCGGGGGGGCAGCGGTAGTTTCCGAGGCGATACGGGCGGAAGTAGAGGACGAGCTGGAGGTGGAAGAGGAGGGTATAGAAGGCCGACTGGCGGTGGTCAACAAACTATCCAGGTCTTTCCGTAAGGACCATACGGAGCAAAGTTATGGTCGTACCAAATGCTAATTTTGTCGATACTATAGCAACTCCCAAGGCCAGAATTCCCAGGTTGCAAAGGTCGAAGATGCATTGCACCTAGCGACAAAGAACAAGTTCGATCTTGATAGCCTGAAGCTAACCGAAGGCTTTCCCAGTCGTCCGGGATATGGTACCCGGGGCATCAAGGTTCAACTCACGGCAAACTACGTCGAATTATTGCCGCCGTCGAACTTGACCTTGCATCGATACGATATCCAGATCAGCCCTGTAGCTGTCGGTAAGAAACATTTCCGGGTTGTGCAGCTACTACTCCAGGCGCCGGAATTTGCAGCCCAACAGGGCGACATTGCAACAGATTTCAGGTTTACTCTTGTCTCCAAAACTAAGTTTTCGCAGGACGAGGTCCTCGTTGAGGTCCCCTATCGCTCAGAAGGTGAAGACGAACCGACTGCTAGGGCTACCATATACAAGGTTCGCGTCCAATATACGAAAACTTTAAATGTCGGCGAGTTGGTCAACTACCTGAACTCAACGAGCCTCAGCCAGTCATTGGTAGATAAGCAGGAGTTGACGCAGGCTCTGAATATCTTCCTGAACCACTATGCCAAATCCGCAAAGAACCTCGTCACAATTGGATCGACAAAGAGCTTTTCTCTCAGCAGTGACGCAGCAAGAGGAGACATCGGCTCCGGTTTGGAAATCATTCGAGGCTTCTTTTCGAGTGTGCGCGTAGCGACTTGTCGCATTCTCGTCAATATCAACGTGAGCCATGGAGCGTTTTACCATGCTGTTCCTTTACCGGAGCTCATGAAAAGTTACGGACTTCACAACACCGTCATGTTGGAACGATTTCTCAAATTGGTTCGCATACAGACTACGCATCTTCCCGAGAAGCGTAACAAAGCCAACGAAGTTGTTCCCCGCGTCAAGACTATCTTCGGGCTTGCTAGGAAGGACGATGGACATGGTTTGGCCCACCCACCGCGCGTTAGACAGCACGGGGCAGGTGCCAAAGATGTGGAGTTCTGGCTCGATGGTGAAGCCAGCTCCTCTAGTGCACCTAAGCCGGTAGCCAAGGGAGGCGCGAAGGGGAAGGGCAAAGGGAAGGGTAAGGCCCAGGCAGAGAGCTCAGCAGCTTCTACCTCTGGGAGGTATATCACTGTGTTTGACTTTTTCAGAATAAGTGTGTCATTTTCACTATCCATCACTCGATACAGCATCACTGACTGTGACGCAGCATACAATCGAGTTCTGCAAGATACCCAACTTCCGTTGGTTAACTGTGGCAACCGGGACAATCCGATGTATCTCCCAGCAGAGGTCTGCGTTGTCCTCCCGGGTCAGCCCTCCAAGTCGAAGCTCAACGGCAGCCAAGCGCAGCAGATGATTCGCCACGCTGTTCGAAAGCCGTGGGAAAACGCGAACTCGATTTATAGTGAGGGTGTGCAGACTGCTGGTCTAGATGAGAACACCAATGTACTTTTGGTACGTTTTCGCTTCAATTTTGTATATTACATACTAACACCGTTCAGCGTTCTTTTGGCCTGAAAATCACACCGGGACTCATCAAAGTCCCAGGTCGCATCCTTTTTGGTCCAAAGGTTATCTACAAGAACAACAAGGCCGCTGATCTCCGCTTAGGTAGTTGGAACATGTCGGATATTAGATTTAACATTGGCGCGTCACTTGCTAAATGGTCATACCTGATGATCTCTATTCCTGGGATACGCGACTCTTTCGACCAGCAAAGCTCGCGGGCCGTTATGAATGAGTTCCATGCCGCCCTACAGAAAATTGGCGTCAACGCAGCTCAACCGTTTCCAGGTCAACGCCTCCAACTTCAACATCCAGACGATCCCGCGCTCGGCTCAACTTTACAACGTGCCGCTGGAGCTTTAGATCTGCTTTTCATCATCCTTCCCGGAGCAAACATACCATTATACAAGCGCATCAAGACGATCGCCGACAAGAATTATGGTATCCACACTATCTGCTCGGTGGGTTCCAAACTAGCGAAAGACCGCGGTCGCGAGCAATATATGGCCAATGTCGCTTTGAAGTTCAATCTCAAGCTTGGCGGTATCAATCAGATCGTGGAGAACAAGAATCTCGGCGTTATCGACCAGGACAAGACAATGGTTGTCGGCATTGACGTTACGCACCCCTCACCTGGCTCGGCTTCCAACGCGCCTTCTGTCTCTGCAATGGTGGCTTCCATTGACAAGTTCCTAGGTCAATGGCCCGCAACTTTGCGCATACAGCGCGCGAGACAGGAGAATGTGGACGATCTCACACAAATGCTTAAATCTCGCCTTGGCCTCTGGAAGACCAAGGGCAAACACGCCGCTCTCCCGGAGAATATTCTCATCTACCGCGACGGAGTCTCCGAAGGCCAATATGACATGGTTCTCTCGCAAGAGCTTCCTCAACTCCGCCGCGCATGCGAACAGATGTACCCAGCAGCTGACACCAAAAAAGGCCTTCCGCGCTTCACTATCATAGTCTGCGGCAAGCGGCACAAAACAAGATTCTATCCCACTACCGAGCAAGACTGCGATAGGTCTGGCAATACTAAACCTGGTACCGTCGTCGACCGCGGAGTGACTGAGGCGCGGAACTGGGATTTCTTCCTGCAGGCACACGCTGCACTTCAAGGGACCGCACGCCCATGTCACTATTACATCGTGCATGATGAGATATTCCGGCAGATCTATGCGAAGTCGATTCCAGTTCCATTCCAGAGCATTGCCGATATCGTGGAGGATCTCACACACAATATGTGCTACCTGTTGTTGGAAAATCCGGGAATCCCCTTCCCTTCAGGATTCAGACTGTTAGTCTGAAAGTCCTAGATTTAAAGTTCAAAGTCCTAGATACAATCATCTAGAGATATAAACCCGAGAATAACTCTCAGCTCAATAATGAACAACCAAGTTTCATAAAAATACATTTTCACCCAGCACTACTGCGCAATATAAACAACAGGTTATGAGCCCGGGTTAGCAAACACCGGGTTTCTCTTCTGAATCAAAGAACCAAACTTTAACTTCAACTCAAGATGACGTCACGACGAGCCCCACCTTCCACCATGCGAACTCGCAACACAATCAGAGTATCGCCTGCATCCGAATCGTCGCAACCTGGTGCTTCAGGTCAAGACCACACACCATCCTCAATGTATGACAGTACCACGGTCATCTCTGAAAAGAATACTCTTTTCCTTCCGCAAGAGCTCAAGCTAGGCGGCCCCTCCAATTGGGAGCAATATTGCCCAGCTCAGAAGGCCATTCTTCGGATCAATGGCCTCGAAGATGCTGTCTTTGGTGATTACCCTCCCGAGGAACAGCAGACTATGGATCAAAAGATCAGGGCGGCAAAAGCTGCCGTCTCCATCCGAGGTAACTGCACTGGAGAAGCACTCAGTCAACTAGTCGGGATTGAGAATCCCCAGGAGATGTTCAACCTTCTCCAGGCCTATTGTATTGGCACGGGCCCAGTTCTTCTGCAGACAACACTTTACCAGTTCATCCGGATCAAAACAAGCTCTTACGAGACAATTCCACAATTTAATGTCGACTTTGAACGACTCGTCAAACTTCTCCTCGAGCAGAAAGAACCAATCTCAGATACCCTCAAAAAGGTTGTTTATCTGACTGCCTGCGAGAACGAGTACCCTGACTGGACTGCCAGACAGCGCGCTCTCCTACGCTCGGAGCATCCGCCAACACTACGATCAATGCAGCAAGATCTCATTGATGAAAACAGGTCATCAGATGATGATGACAGTCATGGTACTGCCTCCACGTACTGGGCTCACAGTAAAAAGACTGGAAGGAAGGGCCCGGCCGCAAGAAAGCAAGAGGCAAGTGGCCGGAGGAGAGGATCTTCAAAGAACCAGCGAGCCGCGAACAAGTCTAGCCAGGAAACCAATCATCGAGTCGGCAAGAACAAGGAACATACCTGCACGAACTGCAAGAAGAGAGGACATCATGAAAATGATTGTTGGTTCGCCCATAAGGATAAGCGACCCGACTGGGCAGTCCGTCTCGCCAAGGAACTCATGGAGCATGATCTTCAACGCGACAGCACCAAGAATCTCCATATCAAGGAATCAAATCACATGACAGTTGAGCGATCTTTTCTGATTCTTGAAGACAGCGTCTCAGACGAGCTACCTATGGACAATACAGAGACGTGTAAAGTCTCCCTTGATAACATCTCTTCAACCGCAGAATGGCTGTTCGACACAGGTTCATCAGTCCACATCTGCAACGACCAAAGCCTATTCACAGAACTGCAGCCTGCAACCCGAACGGTCCTCGTTACGGGCGGTGGGAAGGTGTACCCATTCGGTAAGGGGACAGTCAAAATTTGCTTCATAAACAAATGGGGTGAGCAGGTCACAATTAACCTCAAAGACACGCTGTTCATCCCTGAGTTTCCGGTAAATGTCATGTCAGGACTCAGGCTATACAAGAACGGCGGCTGGATAGACGGGAACGACATGTACGACCCAACAGGAGATGTCTTTGGTCTCCTCCGCATAGGAAGGGACGGTCTGTACGTGAACACTGAGGTCGGAAAGACTACTGTTTCAAACCAGGCCGTCTCGGAACTCCAGCCAGAACCATGCAATCATCACACTGCTTCATCAAACCAATGCCTGAATGTCGACCTTTGGCACCGAAGACTCGGCCATGTTAACGCATATCAGGTGTCACAGACTGCCAAAATGACCAGAGGAATGTACTGTGACGGCCACCACGACCATCAGCCTTTCAATTACTGCCTCGCCTGCGACATCGCAAAGGCCCTACGATGGACTCCGCGAAATAAACGGAAACGAGCCTCCAGGGCCGGGTTCATTCATGTTGACACCTTCAAAGTCAATCCACCGGGCATTAGAGGCGAACGATGGGGAATGATTGCCACAGATGACAGGCATAGAATGAGATGGGCCTACACGTTCACGAGGAAGGGGATGGCTTCGGAACTTCTAGGCCAGCTCATCTCCAAGATACGAACTCAGTATGGCATCCGAGTGTACGCAATCCAAATGGATGGCGGCTCTGAGCTCTATGGTGCGTCTCTCAAAAACCTCGAGTACACTCACGGCGTCAAGATCATCAAGACGACACCATATACTCCTGAATTTAACGGAGTTGCTGAGCGCTCTAACCGCATCATCTTTGACAAAGTCAGAGCAACCATGGAATCGGAAAGAATCCCGATAGAGCTCTGGCCATTGGTCCTGGAAGATATGGTGCGCAAGACAAACGTGACAGCCACCAGGGCAATTGATGGCCTCACTCCCATGGAAAGCTTTCTCAACGAGGCCTTCCCCGGACAAGACAACAAGCCGGATCTGTCCGGAGAACGAATCTGCGGCTCACAAGTCACGATACACATACCGCAGGAACGAAGATTGAGATCACACAAGTTTGGCCCAAGAGGAGAGGCTGGAATCTACCTATGCATGGAAGGTTCACAGATCTACACCTGCTGGGTGCCCTCTCGCAGGAAGGGACATCAGATCGTCCGTTCTGCAAATGTACAATTCTACGAAAAGGTTGGGGAGACAGAACTCCTGACCGAAACTGAGCATGATGTTGAGCCGGAAATCCGCAAGAACGGAGCTCCCATCTCAAGCCGGCCACAGTCCGTCACGGAGCAGACAAAGACTCCAAGGCCACAAAGGTCTGAAGTGAACAATCTTCAGCATGCTGAGGTGCATAATCCTCAGCATGGACAGACGACAACATCCATGACATCAGCTAAGCTGCCCGATCTCCGAAAAGAGGTGATCACTGAGCCCAAAACAATGACTGAAGCGCTTCAAGGTCCGCAAAGGGAGCATTGGCTCAGAGCAATACACAGTGAGCTGCGCAGTCTCCTCACGAAAGGAACTTGGCGCATGCTGGACCGCAACCAAGCTCACAATAGGCCACTTACCGTCAAATGGGTATTCAAGGTCAAGAAAAACGAGGACGGCAACCTCGACAAGTTCAAGGCGCGGCTGGTGGTCAGAGGCTTTGAACAACAGTTCGGCTTTGACTACAACCAGACCTTTGCCTCTGTTGCCAAAGCGGCGACTTGGAGAATCCTCCTCACCGTTGCTGCCTGTCTTGACTGGGAGATTGAGCAGATGGACGTGTCGACGGCGTTCCTGGAAGGGGACCTCGAGGAAGAAGTCTTCATCGAAATGCCGGAAGGGCTTGTAGAGTATTTCGACCAACACCCAGAAGACCGTCCGCCAGGATTCTCAACCGAGAAGATCTGCAAACTGATCAAATCCCTCTATGGACTCAAACAGGCGCCTCGGCAATGGCAAAAGAAGCTGAAGGAGGCCTTGGAATCCCTTGACTTTCGACAAGTAACGTCTGACACGGCCGTATATCACAATCCCACAACGGGAGTGATCATCATCACATATGTGGATGACTTCCTCATCATGGGCAGCAACAAGGAAGCAATCCAAGGGTACAAAGCCCGCCTGGGAGAGATCTTCACAATGACTGATCTCGGTCCCGCCAGCCATTTTCTTGGAGTAAGAATAACCCGAGACAGGAACTCAAGGCTGATCTACCTTTCCCAGGATGCATATTTTACCAGAATACTGAAGAAATTCGGCTTAGAGGATTGTCGACCGGTCAAGACCCCGATGGAGCGAAATTCACTCTCGACACTGCAACCAAGAGACAATGGCGACTCGGCTTCTCCAGAAGAACGAGAAGACTATAGCTCGAAAACCGGCTCGCTGATGTATGGAATGACCCAAACCAGACCCGATTTAGCTTTCCTACTCTCGGTACTCTCAAGATACATGTCGAATCCATCACCAACACATTCACGAATGATCAAAAGAGGTCTCCGCTATCTACAGCAGACAAGAGACCACGGCCTGGTGCTTGGGGGCGTCAAGAAAGATCCTGAATCCGCTTGGAGCATCACAGCTTGGGCCGACTCGGATTGGAAAGGCGACACTGTTACGGGAAGATCGACGTTTGGATGGCTTGTTCAACTTGAAGGATCTACAGTCTCATGGAGGGCCAAACGGCACGAAACAGTGGCACTATCGACTACCGAGGCTGAATATACAGCACTCTCCCAGTGTGCCAGAGAATTGGCCTGGACTAGGAACCTCTTCTCTGAACTGCTCCTTCCGCTACATATGCCTATCCCACTGAACGGCGACAACCAGGGTTCCCTAAAGCTATGCAGAAACCCTGAGCTTCACCAACGGACAAAGCACATTCCGTTAACCGAGCACCATATCCGAGAAGAAGTTGAAGCCGGGAATATTGATGTGCAATACGTCAGCACACATGAGCAGGTAGCAGACGGACTCACTAAACCATTGAACGCCGTCAGCCACGGTCACTTTCTAGAAGCAATTCGAGTCAGTGCATGTCCGATCGAGGAAGCAGGTCGTATTATTTGGAGTACTGAAGTCCACGATGACTCTGTGCCCTGAAGACAAGGTGGATGGGGGCGTGTTGGAAAATCCGGGAATCCCCTTCCCTTCAGGATTCAGACTGTTAGTCTGAAAGTCCTAGATTTAAAGTTCAAAGTCCTAGATACAATCATCTAGAGATATAAACCCGAGAATAACTCTCAGCTCAATAATGAACAACCAAGTTTCATAAAAATACATTTTCACCCAGCACTACTGCGCAATATAAACAACAGTTCGGCCGCGCCACCAAGGCTGTTAGTCTATGCCCCCCGGCGTACTATGCTGATCTTGCGTGTGAGCGCGCGCGGTGCTATTTGGCTAGTCTTTTTGACACGCCGTCGCCGAGTGCAGCCCCGTCCGTAACTGGAACTTCGGCAGCTGGAGGAACCGGGCAGCCAAGTCCTGATGATGTACAAATCCATCAAAAGCTGAGGGATACGATGTTCTATATCTAGTTTAAATATCGTGAATGCCAAAATGGTCGTTTCTGCTTTATTCAATGACACAGCCTACATGTGCCTCTAGGCCACAGGCCTAATAGCTCTATCATTGATAATATATTATTTTTCTGAACTTTAAAAGCCTAAATGCCACAGACTTTTTGGACGGGGCAAGTAGTAACTATTCAAGTTTGTTTTCCCGGCTTCTCTGTGACTACACATGTAAGCCTGGTGGATCCTATGGAGGGTAAGAGCACTGGTTTACCGGTCCAAGGTATCAAGAACCTTGGACAATTATACGTTTATACTATTAATAATGAAAAGTTCTTGCCAAAGAAAGCTCTATACGAGGATGCTTGGTTACGATTCCTCCTTCAAGAAATTCTTTACAAAGTATGGTTTTCGGTATAAAGAGCCAGTGCAGGGTATAGGAGGAACCATGGAACAAGCAATGGATTCATATGCTATAAGCTGCAAAAAAGGCTTAGCTAAAAGTTATGTTTTTGGCTTTTCTGTATTCGCTAAGTTCACGAAATAATCAAAGTTAATGCCTTGAATTACTATATGTGTCTCGCCAGAAGCGGCTCTAAGATTGCCTGACAGCTGAAGGCGTTGGCTTGGATTATTTGCAACAGCGCAGTTAACGCGGCGCTCATTGTGGTGCGTGACGCAGGAATCAGACCATATATAGGTGTCAGATATTAAGGTGAATCGTGTATATTTCTTGATCCTTTCGCAATCGAAGGACCATTGAGACCTTATATCTTTGACTGGTTCCTTCTAGGACTTGAGTCCTAGAAAGTCCTAGATAAAAGTCCTATGATCTAAGTTTAGGGCGTCAAACTTTAATCCTGAACCTTAATCCTGAAGTTGAGGGTGAACCCTCCAACATTCAACAATAGGACATGCGAATCGGGCTCCCCCCAGGCTTGGGTCCTTGGTGGTCTTAGTGGACTTCGCGCGGGCAGTCGACAGAGGCATTTTATTTTGTAAAACTTCAATCACAACGATGCATCTAGCGATATGTATATAAACCGATAGAGAATAAAGCAATTAATTAATCAATCTCCATAGAGCCATTTTTACTCCTCGTTGGCTAAAAAACACGGTAAATGGAGGTTGCAAATTGTAGGCCGATACTTATCTACAGTCAACGCATTCCTCGAGCGGTTGCTACTTCTTGTGCATATCACTGGAGGCCAGCCAGCACGTGGGACGGAACTACTTTGTATTCAGCACTCTAACCCTAGAGACGGGTCGGGAGGCCGTCGAAATATCTTTGTTGAAAATGGCCTCGTTAGCTTCGTGACATATTATCATAAGGGATATAGCGTCACTGGTACAACCAAGATCATACATCGATACCTACCAAGCAACGTTGGGGAACTTCTTTTATACTATGTTGGCTCATCGTCCCATTTCTGAGCCAGCTTTCTCAGCTAGTCAAGATTCCTGGTTTCAAGCAAGGATCCACCCCATACTTATGCGGCGAGTTTTCCATCTCGCAATTGTTGTCATCAGGGAATACAAAAGTGCAGACCCTGCCTTACCTGCAAGCGAACGATAAGGAAGCTCGTAAAGAAAAAAAGAAGGCTTCTCGCATATTGCAGAAGTTGACAACTGAAAAAGCAGAAACTGACTCAGTAACAGCTGGTGTCCCGGATGGTCCGTGGTCGGCTACAAGCTTAATACGCATTACTTGATCATTAAGAGACGTGACAATTAACGTTCGCTCAGTATAACGCCCTACGCAATCTGCAAACATAAACCTAGTACGGACTAGTTTCCCTGTTTGAAACCCACAACCGTCACATATAGTGTACTGAGAACCTAATAGACAGTAAGTTCTAGTGAGAGGATCTGGCCAATTAGAGTTATAATTTAGATCTTACATTAGTGTGCTACCCCCAATATGGCCTTTGAACTGGGTAAAGAGAAGGTAGCTTTCTAACGATCATAATCCTCGCCCCCACAACATCCAACTGCATTGGTTTAAAATTTGCATGAAAAAGCATGAAGCAGCTAAGTCCTACAGGAAATCCATCCATTTTTTCTATCGTCAACAATAACCCATGTGACCTTCCAATCTGAGGTAGAGCTCTTATCCCTGTGTGCTTGCTATCTCCGTCATAATGTATACTTAATTCGGCTAAGTGGCGCCAGTTAAATTCCACAAATGGAGATTGTATCCCTTATATTGGCATAAGCAGAGAGTAACCTTCGCCAACAGATTGGCCATCAAGCAACAAAGCGGCGTGCCTGCCTCTATGACATGTACCCTTGCTAAGCCCCCCACTTTGGCCCCCTGCATAGCGTCGTATTGCATTAATCTCTCTTCCGCCTTTCAATCGATCTCCATCTCTACAAGAGATGGGATCGAAGCTCCTCGGTCCCCTGACCATCTATGTTCCTTTTGTGACGCCAGTCTATATTGTTTTACTGTGTGGGAGCCAGAGTCTCGTACTCCTTCAGCAGGGAAAAGAAAGATTCTTTCATGTATTGCTCGAAAACACGTTCATGCGGGCTCTGTACCTCAACTTAACATATTTGCTGGATGAGTATTATTTCACTTGAGTGGCTTGTGCGGCATGGCTCGTCCCAAGTACCTCTCTTCTGCTCTGTCGTCAGGTTATAGCTCCTTATGTGATTGACTTTGGATAAGTCAGTCAATTCTTGTACCGTGCTAAGTTGCGATCCAGTCACAGTTGCTTCCTCAGCTGACCTCATTGTCCGTAATATGGTGCCTAAAGGGCTGATTTGACTTGGCCTATATCCACTATATTCCGGCCTTTTATTCGGGTAGCTGCTGCTGCCAGACTTGTCCTGTCGTCGCAGGTCGTCAATACGGATCTAGCCAGATTCCAGGCTGGTGAAAAGGGGCCTAAAGCTGGGTATACAAACAGTGACAATGAAGAGGCACTGGACCAGTTGTAAAGCGATAGCAGCTTCCCAGTTCGCGAAGGTGAAATCGGTGGAAGCAAATGTCTTGTTGGATAGGTAGATTTGAACCGCAATTGCAGGTATTATACTTTTCCGTCGTTGTTAGTGCCTTATGCTGCACGCAAGCTAGAAAGATCCATCACCATGGTGGGAGTAAAACATACAGGATTCGACTGCCAAAAACACTCGTGACAAAAATCTTCTTAGACCATGGTATTTGGATTTTCAGAACGTTTTCGCAAAAGACAATAATGATACCAATATCCGTGGTGATGTTCGTGATGGAATAATAAGTCCAGAAAGCGGTTCGGTCGATACATCTTTTATCATTGGTGTATATCCATGGTGTAGGTAGTTCACACTGAAAAAGGTTGATGATAAGTGCAGACGCTCCCCACCAGCCAACGACGGCCTCAAAGCCAAGAACAATCCATCTCTGGCTTTCTCGGCTTATCATCCTGAGACAAACTGTGCATGATAGCTTGCAACAGAAGACGGAGGCGGCGAACATGGTGTTGGACGCATATTGGCTCTATATTCATAGACTCGGTCAGATCTTTAGCCCATGGCTCTGCGGATTGAAGCTGAGATATCTACCTTGAAGAATATGGAGATTTCTCTGGAGTCCAATCTACTAGCCGGCTTTCCTAGTCCATTATCACACCCTATGAACGTAGCGATAGACTGTCCAATTGCAAAGACCTGAAGCTTCGCGCAT